>NC_064920.1:299301607-299603111 GCF_023897955.1 Schistocerca gregaria | reverse complement strand
TGCTACCTATGGGCGAAGATGGTTCAAATGGCTCGATGCACTGAGGGACTTAACATTTGATGTCAGAAGTCCCCTAGACTTAGAACTACTTAAAGTTAACTAACCTAAGGACGTCACACACATCCATGCCCGAGGCAGGATTCGAACCTGCTTCCGCAGCAGGCGCGTGGTTCCGGACTGAAGCGCCTAGAACCGCTCGGCCTCAGCGGTCGGCCTATGAGCGCAGAACAGGGAGTAGTGGCACCTGAAGATGGGCTTTTGAGAGCCAGAAACCGGTCGTGATGACAAAAGAAATTTACAACTGGAGCGGTATTTTCACATCTGGTATAATGCTCAGTTGAAGATGTTCTTCCATCAGGATTGTTCACACTACAGTGGTTGGAGGAGCGCGATAATGAACTCGCGTAGAGGTCTTCACAACCAAATCCGTCTGATCTGTACCTTACGGAACACGTCTGGGACGCTACCGTGCACCTCCTCCGAGCCCATCAAATTACCGGAATCGTCTGAACCGTTCGTAGATATTTGGTGATCTCTATCTCCGGAAAATTACCAGCTCCTGCTGTGCTGCGTTCTAAGTGTTTACCAATATCCCATTAAGCAGATGATCAAGTTTAGGTCTTCAGTGAGTATGATACTGTAAAGAAGGCCAGCTTCAACAAGTTCGATAAATTTTATTATAGACGCATCAAGAGATGCTTAGTAGCTATATAACAAACTTCGATGAACGCTATCTAAGTTGAAGCATCCAACAGCCCCATCATCTACGAAGACAGCTAATGGCAGAATCATGTCGTTAAAAGAGAACATCAATTGATGGACAGTCAGGGAAGCGTTTGCATGTAGGTAGCTGTTATTCACTGCGCTCTTTTCTGCAGTTTACATTCAAGGGTGTGCTAAAAAGCAAGGTCTCCGGTTTGTTATCGCGAAATTTGTCAAAGATTTTTAAATTACACAAACGTTATTATCACCCTAAATCTCTACTCTCTCGTCTAGATACTTGTAGCCCTCTGCCGCTAGAGGGCTCCGAATTCTAGCTTGTAACACGGCTGTGCGTAACTACGTTGGTGCATGGGTTCACTGTCATCGACCATTTTCCACACGGTCTCGACTTGGTCCCATCCGATTCTCGCCTTTTTCCAAAACTTAAAGAACATCATCGAGGTCTTCACTGTGATAGTGATGTAGCGGTGCAAGTAGAGGTGGGATTGTGGCTCCGGGAACAAAAATTCTGCAAAGTCGGTAGCAACAGAACTAGTCTCTCGGTTGGAGAAATGTGTTCGTTGCCAGGGAGACCAAGTTGAAAAAAAAAAGCGTAGACACGGAGAATAAAGATGTAGAACTTTAATACCTTTTGTTTCATTTAAAAAGCGTTAAGAGCTTTCACATAAAAATTTCGGAAACATTAATTTTCAGCACTGACTGGTATTCTACAACTTTCCAGCAGCAATAGAAAATGTGCTACTCCTATTTTCATAGCTGAATTTTTTGCCGGAGTTTAAAAGACACTCGCTATAAGGCGCTGCTCTACACCGACTACTACCAGAAGATTCTGAGCAACTTCTCAATAACTATTTACGGATTACTCTGTACACTCATTCCATATCGTGAAACTATCGGAGAAACCAATCTATTTAATGGAACCTGCCTTTCTGTACAAAGACAGGGTATGGACAATTTCTCTCAATCGGTATCAGAACTACGTGTCGTTAGAATTCTGCTCTAAACAGCTGCAGGTAGCATTAAGAAAGCTAGCCCGTAGATCTTGTTAGTGCTGTTACAATATCAACGCCTTTTGAAAGCAGTACCGAGTTTTACATGCATCACATACCGTAAAAAAATGTTACAGTATTCACAACGTCCAAAATAATACGAGAACATCGTGTGAGGGGCTTTTCTTCCGATAACAGTTTTATGAGTTGCAATTTTAAAAATGCTTAGGTTCTTTAAAATGTTATGTGTTTAAAACTAAGTGGATATATAGGTAATTAAGAAGAATTTGCTCTTTCATGAATTGGCTCACGCGTTAGAATGCCGCCCAAGAAGCGCTTTATCACAGAATAAGATTATTTTGTAATGACACGCAGAAAGTTACTCTTCGAATACGGCGTACGCATACCTGTCTCCCATTACAATTTAATTTTTCTCCTCCGTAAGTAGGAGTAAGAAGGTTTATACAAGGGCGATGTACTTGAGGACAATATTATGGAAATGGAAGAGGATGTAGATGAAGACGAAATGGGAGATACGATACCGCGTGAAGAGTTTGACAGAGCACTGAAAGATCTGAGTCGAAACAAGGCCCCCGGAGTAGACAACATTCCATTAGAACTACTGACGGCCTTGGGAGAGCCAGTCATGACAAAACTCTACCAGCTGGTGAGCAAGATGTATGAGACAGGCGAAATACCCTCAGACTTCAAGAAGAATATAATAATTCCAATCCCAAAGAAAGCAGGTGCTGACAGATGTGAAAATTACCGAACTATCAGTTTAATAAGTCACAGCTGCAAAATACTAACGCGAATTCTTTACAGACGAATGGAAAAACTGGCAGATGCGGACCTCGGGGAGGATCAGTTTGGATTCCGTCGAAATGTTGGAACACGTGAGGCAATACTGACCTTACGACTTATCTTAGAAGAAAGATTAAGAAAAGGCAAACCTACGTTTCTAGCATTTGTAGACTTAGAGAAAGCTTTTGACAATGTCGACTGGAATACTCTTTTTCAAATTCTAAAGGTGGCAGGGGTAAAATACAGGGAGCGAAAGGCTACATACAATTTGTACAGAAACCAGATGGCAGTCATAAGAGTCGAGGGGCATGAAAGGGAAGCAGTGGTTGGGAAAGGAGTAAGACAGGGTTGTAGCCTCTCCCCGATGTTATTCAACCTGTATATTGAGCAAGCAGTAAAGTAAACAAAAGAAAAATTTGGAGTAGGTATTAAAATTCATGGAGACGAAGTAAAAACTTTGAGGTTCGCCGATGACATTGTAATTCTGTCAGAGACGGCAAAGGACTTGAAAGAGCAGTTGAACGGAATGGACAGTGTCTTGAAAGGAGGATATAAGATGAACATCAACAAAAGCAAAACGAGGATAATGGAATGTAGTCAAATTAAATCGGGTGATGCTGAGGGAATTAGATTAGGAAATGAGACACTTAAAGTAGTAAAGGAGTTTTGCTATTTAGGAAGTAAAATAACTGATGATGATCCAGGTAGAGAGGATATAAAATGTAGACTGGCAATGGCAAGGAAAGCGTTTCTCAAGAAGAGAAATTTGTTAACATCGAATATAGATTTATGTATCAGGAAGTCGTTTCTGAAAATATTTGTTTGGAGTGTAGCCATGTATGGAAGTGAAACATGGACGATAACTAGTTTGGACAAGAAGAGAATAGAAGCTTTCGAAATGTGGTGCTACAGAAGAATACTGAAGATAAGGTGGATAGATCACGTAACTAATGAGGAGGTATTGAATAGGATTGGGGAGAAGAGTAGTTTGTGGCACAACTTGACTAGAAGAAGGGATCGGTTGGTAGCACATGTTTTGAGGCATCAAGGGATCACAAATTTAGCATTGGAGGGCAGTGTGGAGGGTAAAAATCGTAGAGGGAGACCGAGAGATGAGTACACTAAGCAGATTCAGAAGGATGTAGGTTGCAGTAGGTACTAGGAGATGAAGCAGCTTGCACAGGATAGAGTAGCATGGAGAGCTGCATCAAACCAGTCTCAGGACTGAAGACAACAACAAAAACAACAAGTATTTTAATAATATCTATATTTCGTCATACTTTCTTTCAACCTCTCCAGCATTTGCAGCGTGCATACGTATATTATTAGTTACATTTATTCAATTTCACATCAATATATTCTCAAAAGTAACTTAAAAGTAAATAACCGGATCGTAGTATAGCCAAAACCGCTTATAGCGAGGTCAAAGGAACCGACGGTTTACGATCGTTGAAATCGATAGTCGCACAAACAGCATTTTTGCTTTGTTTTTTGATAAAAATTTCGTATCTGTGAATTTTAGGCTAGCACACAGTTGAAACTTCAAAAAGCAGCAAAAATAGAGTACATCTACCCAGTACTTGTGGAGATGGACTGAACAGGAATTTTTCTTATGTTTATGCAGTACGTGTAGCAAAAAAAAAAAAAAAAAAAAAATGAAATAACGTTTAATAAATGAAGAAAAAAAAGCAACGATGTAAATTGTTCAGTAATGTCGAAACGGTGTTGGATAATGACTGGGATAAAGTTCTGAGCATTTTTCAAACTTCCTGTAAGTGCTGTATAGCATAATAGTGTCGAATGAGATAACTTAGTTCCTTGTTATTTTATCTTATAGTGTCTGCGCTTATAATTCACTATATACAGTGTTCCTTCAGATGCTGCTGATGACCTACAGCTGCTTTTTAGATATTACGAAACTTTTGTTCGATACCTTTGGGCACAGATGATCTCGCCCGCTCGATATTTAAAGAACTATGCTCGGCAAGGGACTGTACTTTCTCTCTGTAGTTCCAAGTTGAAGAAATCGTCGACTGTGAGACACCCAATTTCTCGCAATACTGACATTTGTTTTCGCCTTTTCTAATCGCCATATTATATGCATTATAGCATTGGAGGGCAGTGTGGAGGGTAAAAATCGTAGAGGGAGACCGAGAGATGAGTACACTAAGCAGATTCAGAAGGATGTAGGTTGCAGTAGGTACTGGGAGATGAAGCAGCTTGCACAGGATAGAGTAGCATGGAGAGCTGCATCAAACCAGTCTCAGGACTGAAGACCACAACAACAACAACATATTATATGTGAATTTTCTTCGACGTTAAAAACTTTCCTAGCACTGACTGTTTAATACCTATATTGATTTAGAAAATCTAAAGAAAACAAGAGTTTCAAAATAAGCGTTACATTATTGTTGATAGTACGCAAGTACATAATAAACATAAATGAACATTGGACGTTACAGCCGATATATTTGTCCGAAAATGTAATGAAAAATATGTAGTTTTACACGATAAGTTGCAATAAAAAATGTATTAAGCGGTATTTTGAATATAGCATCTACATAGGATTTAGATGGTAACATTAGATTTCATAGCTGTAGCCAATTTGTTGTTAAAAGCGATATCGCTATAAATGATGAATACACGAACGTATGAATACCATTTACGGAATGACATCACAGTATATAACCAATGTGGCAGAAGATATTTACAGTGGGTACACGCAGCTCGCTTGACAAACAACAAAAGAGTTAAATTGCCTTCTGTGGCAAGCACAGACGTGTGTATCTCGACGTGAAGTCGCGCTCTATGGTAGAGTTGCGGCGTGCAGACACTTGCCGAGCAAAGGCCTGCGGCCGCAGTCCCGTCACGTCCCGCTACCTTATTAGGCTGTGTTCCCTGTGAGCTGCCAAGCTGCCTACACACCAGGGGCGGCTCACCGGCTGCCTAAACAGACAGGACATCGTACGTGCCGCCTGTGGAGTAACAGCAGTGTGGCTCTTTGAGGGTGAGGTTTGAGGCTACAAGAAGCACGCTAACTCTGGTTCATCTTATTTTTCGTTTTCTTTTCTTTTACCTGTTTCACTTCTTTGTTTTTCGAGCTCTCTCTACTTCTCTCAACTTGATCCTCTGTCTTTTTTGGTCTTCATTATTACATTTTCGTTCGAGAATGCTCCTGGGGTCCGTCCTGTTGTGTCTTAGTGGAAACGATGAATTGGTAAAGCGGTGTATAGCTATAAAGATAGCACGTGTAGCCTGTTTCTAATCTGCCATAATTTGCATTATAAGTATTTAGTGAAAGTCTGGAAGATTTAATGTCAAATCTGATTTTAAATTTCTATCTTTGAAATGTTGGTCATGAGCAAAACTACGAATAGCACATACATGGTGGATTTCTCTGAAACTTAATTTGAAGCCAACGTGTACTCAAACACTTCTTTAACTTCATCAAATGCCTACACAGTATATGGGGGGGGGGGGGGGGGGTATTGGCAGAAGAAGGAAAAATGAGTTTCCCATTTGGTTTAAGCAATTTTTATCGTGTCACTAGCTTGCTGTTGTTGTTGTTGTTGTTGTGATCTTCAGTCCAGACACTGGTTTGATGCAGCTCTCTTTGCTACTCTATCCCGTGCACGCCTCTTCATCTCTGAATAACTACTGCAGCCTAAATCCTGAATCTGCTTAATGCATTCATCTATTGGTTTCCCTCTACGACTTTGACCCTTCACGCTTCCCTCCAATACTAAATTGGTGAACCCTTAATGCCTCAGAACGTTTCCTACCAACCGATCCTCTGTTTTAATCAAGTTGTGCCACAAATTTCTCATCTTACCAGTTCTGTTCAGTACCTCCTCATTAGTTATGTGATCTACCCACCTAATCTTCAACATTCTTCTGTAGCCCCACATTTAAAAAGCTTCTCTTTTCTACTTGTCTACACTGTTTATCGTCCATGTTTCACTTCCACACATATCTACACTCCATACAAATATCTTCAGAAAAGGCTCATTAACACTTAAATCCTCTTCATAAACGCTTTCGTTGCCTTTGCCAGTCTCCAGTTTATATCTCCTCTACTTCGGCCATCATTAGTTATTTCGCTCTCCAAATAGCAAACATTGTTCATTACATTCAGTGTCTCATTTCCCAATCTAATTCCCTCAGTATCACCTGATTTATTTCGACTACATTCCATTATCCTCGTCAGCTTTTATTGACGTTCATCTTATATCCTCCTTTCAAGCCACTGTCCATTCCGTTCAACTGCTCTTCCAGGTCCTTTGCTTTCTCTGTGAGAATTACAATGTCGTCGGCAAACCTCAAAGTTTTCATTTATTCTCCATGGATTTTAATTCCTCCTCCAAATTTTTCTTTTGTTTCCTTTACTGCTTGCTGAGTATATAGATTGAGCAACATAGGGGGTAGGCTATAAACCTGTCTCACTCCCTTCTCAACCACTGCTTCCCTTTCGTACTCCAAGACTCTTATAACTGCGATTTGAGACTGTAGAAGCTGTAAATAACCTTTCGCTCCTTGTATTTCACACTTGCCACCTTTAGAGTATTCTAGTCAACATTGTCAAAAGTTTTCTCTAAGTTTACAAATGCTATAAACATAGGTTTGCCTTTCCTTAACCTATCTTACATGAGAAGTCGTAGGGTCAGTATTGCCTCGCGTGTTCCAACATTTCTACGGAATCCAAACTGGTATTCCTCGAGGTCGGCTTCTAAGAATTTTTTCATTTTTCTGTAAATGATTCGTGTTAGTATTTTGCAGCAGTGACTTATTACACTGATAGTTCGGTAATTTTGACACGCGTCAACACCTGTCTTCCTTGGAACTGGGATTACTGTATTGTTCTTGAAGTCTGAGGGTATTTCATCTGTAACCTATAATTTGCTCACCAGATGGAAGATTTTTGTCATGGCTGGCTCTTCCAAGGTTATTAGTAGTTCTAATGGTATGTTGTCTACTCCCGCACCTTGTTTCGACTTAAGTCTTTCAGCGCTCTCTCAAATTTTTCACGCAGTACCATATCTCCCATTTCATTTTCAACTACGTCCTCTTCATTTCCATAATATTGTCCTCAAGTACATTGCCTTTCTATAGGCCCTCTATATACTCCTTCCACCTTTCTGCTTTCCCGTCTTTGCTTAGGACTGACCTGCACCTGAGCTCTTGATATTCATACAGGTGGTCCTCTAGCCATCTCTGCTTAGCCATTTTGCACTTCCTGTCGATCTCATTTTTGAGAGGTTTGTATTCATTTTCGCCTGCTTAATTTACGGTATTTTATATTTACTTCTTTCGTCAATTAAATTCAGTATCTCTTTTGTTACCCAAGGATTTCGACTAGCCCTCGTTTTTTTACCTACTTGGTCCTCTGCTGCCTTCATTATTTTATCTCGCAAAGCTACCCATTCTTCTTCTGCTGTATTTCTTTCCCCTGTTATTGTCAACCGTTTCTTTAATGCTGTCTCTGAAACTCTCTAAAACCTCTGGTTCTTTCAGTTTATCCAGGTCGCATCTCCTTAAATTCCTACCTTTTTTGCAGTTTCCTCTGTTTTAATCTACAGTTAATAACCAAGAAATTGTGATCAGAGTGCACATCTGCCACTGAAAATGTCTTAAAATTTAAAACCTGGTTTCTAAATCTCTGTCTTACCATTATATAATCTATCTGAATTCTTCTAGTGTCTCCAGGCCTCTTCCACGCATGCAATCTTCTTTCGTGATTCTTAAACCTGGTGTTAGCTATGATTTTCTCTTTATCATCTGGGGCTCTAGTTGGCATACGAACTTGTATTATTGTGGTAGATGTGGGCTTCGTGTCTATCTTGGCCACAGTAATGCGTTCACTATGCTGTTAGTAGTAGCTTATCCGTGTTTCTAATTTCTTATTCACTATTAAGCCTACTCTTGCATTACCGTTACTTGATTTTGTGTTTATAAGCCTGTATTCACGTGACCAGAAGTCTTGTTCCTCCTACCACCGAATTCACTAATTCCAACTACATCTAAATTTAACCTATCCATTTTCCTTTTTAAATTTTCTAACCTACCTGCTCAATTAAGGGATCTGACATGCCATGCTCCGATCCATATAATGCCACTTTTGTTTCTCTTGATAACGAGGTCTTCCTGAGTAGTCCCCGTCCGGAGATCCCAATGGGGAACTATTTTACCTCCAGAATATTTTACCTATTGGAACGCCATCATTATTTAACTATGCAGTAAAGTTAAATGCCTTCGGAAAAAATTAATGCTGTAGTTTCTCCTTGCTTTAAGCCATTCGCAGTACCAGTACAGCAATGCTGTTTTGGTTGATGTTACAAGGCCAATTCACTCTATGATCCAGACTGTCACGCCGCAACTACTGAATAGGCTGTTGCCCCTCTTCACATTAACCGCATGTTTGTGTGGGCTCTCAACAGATACCCCTCCGTCGTGGTTGCACCTAAGGTATGGCTATGTGTACCGCTGAGGCACGCAAGCCTCCCCACCATGGTCCATGGGGTAGGGGGTGGTCACTAGCTTGTGAAGAGAAGACATAAAAATACTTGTAGGTAACCAAGTTACCTTAGGAGCAATTAGCCGAACAAAGGATTCACTTGTGTATCATCGTGTTTCACTTTAACTTACTTAAACGCACTTTACGTAAATTGCAGACATTTCTATTCGTACAGGAAAATTTTTCCATAATGTCCTCTATAATGCCATTATAATTTATATTGTAATCAAAGACTTTAAAATGTACGTTTCTTTTCCCAAGTTATGATAAAGTAAATAAATCATTCGGATGTACAAATATCAAACTAAACAATACACGAAAAGAAAATGGATAGTGGAAAGCTCCAAAGAACTGATTTAAGAGTATCATATTTGCGCCGACAAATGTTACTGATAAAATTCGAGAAGGGACGTGCATTGCATGTAACGTTAAAGCGCTGGATCCCTTACAAATGTAGTTTCCTTACTGAAAGAGCAGGCTGTACCTCACTGATCTAGTAAACATTCGGGATACGATGATTCGGCATCGTCGAACACGATTCATGAAAGTTAATGGCCGCGCGGGATTAGCCGAGCGGTCTAGGCGCTGCAGTCATGGTCTGTGCGGCTAGTCTCGGCGGAGGTTGGAGTCCTCCCTCGGGCATGGGTGTGTGTGTTCGTGCTTAGAATAATTTAGGTTAAGTCGTGTAGAAGCTTAGGGACTGATGACCTTAGCAGTTAAGTCCCATATGATTTCACACACATTTGAACATTTTTGAAGATTAACGAATTCCAGCGTTAGCCTGATGGATCATTTGACGTAGCAGTTGTGTCAAATTCAGGTCTGGACCATCGCAAAATATGAGGTGTTTACAAATTAGTTAAACGAAGTAGCCTTTCGTGATGATGAACTTAAAAAATCTACAGAAATGTTTATGCTTTCTGTAAAATGACAAATGTCTCATTTGTAATCAGTTCCCAGCAAAATCCTATGAAAGAAGTATTGATATATGGTGGCAACTGCTTGTATCATCCGTTGTAGCACTCTTCGATTTTTCCCATAAGCGGAGGAGCAAACACTTTGGGATTAAATCGGGTGATTGTGGAGGACAGGATATTGCTCCATAACGTCCAATCCAAGTCGGCACATTCCTACAGAGATACGAGTCAACTTCAAGATGGTAATTCGGTGGCGCGCCATCTTGCTGTAAAAAAATCTTGTGCCCGTTTCATGTTGTAATTGAGAAATTAGATGATGTTCAAGCTGGCACGCCTCGTTCATTTACCTGCACTACGAATGTGAAACTGGCAGCTCGTTCAAATGCTACGACACAGATTGCTGACCGAACCTGACCTGGGGTCCTACATGATACGCAGGCAGTTTCGGTGAAACTATTGTACCGTATACCAATCAGCAATAGTTTGTCTTTGAGGTGGTAGCTTCCGATATTTAATTCTGAGTTGTCCCTGGACCATATAACGGATTTGGATTAATGAAACCATAAACAATAATGCGCATACTCTTCACCGTTATACGACTTCGTGATGACAGTTGGACTAACTCTTTCGCACATACCACACACCGGGAACTTCGGAAACAAACTGTACACAGGGCGACCTAATTGTGCAGGAGGCGATGCAGGAGGTGACGTAGTTAGAAATGCAACGAAATGCAGAGGGTTTAGCAGCTAATCAGTACCAGTGCAATGACTACAAACATAAATAAACGATCCAATGTCATTACACTACATGGTCGGTTTCCAGTTATCGACGGCCGTATCCTGATAGTCCCGTACCCACTGCAATCGTAACTGACGATGTCGTCGGGTCAACATGTGGAGACGTGGGGATGGGCTGTTGTGAATCTCCATGCTCAACAACGTACGATGAACGGTGTGCTCCGAAGCACTTGTTTATTCACCTGCATCGTGCTCTTTTGTCAAAGATGCCACAGATTACTATCTATCCTCCTGTACAGAGCAGACAAGCCTCCGAACCCTACGTTCCGTGAAAAGTAATGGACGTCCAAGCATTTAGCGCCTAGTGGTAGGTTTCACTGTCCTTCTACCTCTTTCCTAAGATGCTCACTACAACAGCTATTAAACATTCGTCAGGCTTCGTCGATTTAAAGATACTCGTTCATAGACTCTACATAATGATAGTCTGCCCTTTGTCCAAGTCGCTTATCTCAATGTCTTCATATCTTCACTAGTGTGATTCCCCGACAATGCCTGCTCCGCTTACATACTTTTTCTACCGCATCACGTGTCCACACGCCGCCAGGCGGCATCCAAAATTGCAGTGGGCAGTGGTCATAACACTTTGGCTGATCATTATATGTTAAACTTGTGACCGTGTCGGTCAAATGTGTATGGCACTAGATTCCGATCCTCGAAGGCCCAGGTTAAATCTCTGGTCCATCTAGAGCAGTGCTCTACCCACTCAGCCTGCTGCCAAATTGAGTACTGGTGATCTTTCTCGAGGGATAAAAAGGTGACCGGGGTGATGTTGGGGTGCCACTCTCCCACTCCTGGTGCCACAGCGTAGAAAGGCTGTGGTTTACATGCAGTCAGACCAATTTCATTTTTTTTACTTTTTTGTGACACACACAGTTTTGTATTATTTTTACTTCTAAAATCGCAGAAGTACCCGGATAATACTACATTAGTCGGAGGCGACTTCAACCTACCTAGTATAGACTGGGATGTCTATGGATTCATTACAGGTGGTACAGACAAGCCGTCGTGTGAATTACTTTTGTACACATTATCCTAAAACTTTCCTGAGCAGCTAAATCGACAGCCAACGCGTAATGGAAATATTTTAGATCTGATAGCCACGAACAGACCAGACCTCATCGACGGTGTCAGTGTTGAGCCAGGGATTATTGATCATGATGTTGTCATTATGACTATGGTTACGAAAGCTAAAAAGTCGGTCAAGAAGGCTAGGAGAGTATTCTTACTAGAAAGAGCAGTTAATCAGTTGTTAGCATCCCACTTAGTAAATAAATCGACTTCATTTACTTCTGGTACGATGGATGTGGAAGAATTGTGGGCGAATTTTAAACACATTGCAAATCACGCGTTGGACAAGTATGTCCCGAAAAAGTGGGTTACGAACGGATAAGACCCACCGTGGTTTAACAGCGCAATTCGGAGAACGCTCAGGAAGCAAAGAGAGTTGCACTCGCGGTACAAGAAAGATCGGGAGAATGACAGGCAAAAGTTAGTAGAGATTCGTGCTGCTGTAAAAAGAGCGATGCGCGAAGCATTTAACCACAACTACCGTGATACCTTAGCAAAATATGTTTCTGAAAACCCAAGGAAATTCTGGTATTACGTAAAATCGATGAGCGGGTCGAAGGCTTCCATCCAGCCACTCACTGATCAGTGTGGCATGGCAACGGAAGACAGTTAAACGAAAGCTGAAATTTTAAATTTAGCATTTGAGAAATCTTTCACGCAGGAGGATCGTACAAACATATCGCCGTTTGAGTCTCGTACAGATTCCCGTATGGAGGACATAGTGATAGACATCCTTGGGGTCTGAAGCAGCTGAATCGGTTGGAAATAAATAAATCGCCAGGTCCTGATGGAATTCTAATTCGGTTTTACAGAGAGTACTCTACTGCATTGGCTCCTTACTTAGCTTGCATTTATCGCGAATCTCTTGCCCAACGTGTCCCAAGCGACTGGAAAAAAGCGCAAGTGACGCCTATATATAAGAAGGGTAGAAGGACGGATCCTCAAAATTACAGACCAATATCCTTAATATCGGTTTGTTGCAGGATTCTCGAACATATTCTCAGTTCGAATATAATGAATTTCCTTGATACAGAGAAGTTGCTGTCCATGCATCAGCACGGCTTTAGAAAGCATCTCTCCTGCTAAACGCAACTCGCCCTTTTTTCACATAATATCTTGCGAACCATGGATGAAGTGTATGAGACGGATGCCATATTCCATGACTTCCGGAAAGCGTATGACTTGGTGCCCCACTGCAGACTCCTAACTAAGGTAAGAGCATATGGGATTGGTTCCCAAATATGTGAATAGCTCGAAGACTTCTTAAGTAATAGAATGCAGAACGTTGTCCACGATGGTGAGTGTTCATCGGATGTGAGGGTATCATGTGGAGTGCCTCAGGGAAGTGTGATAGGTCCGCTCTTGTTTTCTATCCACATAAATGATCCTTTGGATAGGTTGGATAGCAATTTGCGGCTGTTTGCTGATGATGCTGTGGTGTACGGGAAGGTGTCGTCGTTGAGTGACTGTAGGAGGATACAAGATGACGGGGCAGCTAACTCTAAATATAGATAAATGTAAATTAATGCGGATGAATAGGAAAAACAATCCCGTAATGTTTGAATACTCCATTAGTAGTGTAGCGCTTGACACAGTCACGTCGATTAAATATTTGGGCGTAACATTGCAGAGCGATATGAAGTGGGACAAGCACGTAATGGCAGTTGTGGGGAAGGCGGATAGTCGTCTTCGGTTCATTGGCAGAATTTTCGGAAAATGTGGGTCATCCGTAAAGGAGACCGCTTATAAAACACTAGTACGACCTATTCTTGAGTACTGCTCGAGCGTTTGGGATCCCTACCAGGTAGGATAAAGGGAGGACATAGAAGCAATTCGGAGGCGGGCTGCTTGATTTATTACTGGTAGGTTTGATCATAACGCGAGTGTTACGGAAATGCTTCAGGAACTTGGGTGGGAGTCTCTAGAGGAAAGGAGACGTTCTTTTCGTGAATCGCTACTGAAGAAATTTAGAGAACCAGCATTTGAGGCTGACTGCAGTACAATTTTAATGCCGCCAACTTACATTCCGCGGAAAGACCACAAAGATAAGATGAGAGAGATTAGGGCTCGTACAGAGGCATACAGGCAGTTATTTTTCCCTCGTTCTGTTTGGGAGTGGAACAGGGAGAGAAGATGCTAGTTGTAATACGAGGTACCCTCCGCCACGCAGCGTATGGTGGATTGCGGAGTATGTATGTAGATGTAGATGCAGATGTAGAAAATTAAATTTTTATGGAACAGAGGGAATTTGTTGTTAAATATTAATGGAATGGCAAGGGGACTACTACCAGTATATCAGAGATTATTACGTGAAAATGGCGAGTAGCAGCTGCTGTGGAAGTGAACATTTACGTGCGGTGCAACACGGTATGAGGTTGAAAACTGATGTGGAGATGTGAACGTGGGCCATCACAGTGCTGGCACCTGCTATACATTAGAGCCTTTCAGACAAATGGCTAACATATTTGTGGCGCGTATTTGAAAACTCTTGACAGCCAACTCATTTGTGTTGGACACCTTCGATACTGAACATTATAATGCACGCCTCTGTAGCAGTTACTAACAAGGCCCATGTGACTGCAATCACGTTCTAGTTAAAAGTAGTGTCCGCCATTATCTCGTAGTCCAAACATGGAAAGTGATCGCTGAAAATGCCTTCATGGTCATCGTTAGATACACCGATAATGAGAAGCAAGTAGCAGTGACAGTGAAGACGGAAGTGGTTGCGGAACGTGCGAGCAAAATATTAAAAGGGTAGTTAGTCGATGGTGCGCAAATTATGTTATCAGCGATCAATACTGAGCGGAGTGGTATTCACCTATCTTCCCCAAGAAGAAGGAGGAAAGGGTAGACAGTAAATATCTGTTTGACGACGTTCATAAATGTGTTATTAGGCAGAAATTTACACAGTATTATCAACAGTAATTCGAAATACCCACTTCACGGCTTTTGCCCCGGGTAGACTGCTGCACAAACAGCGGAACCCTGAAAAAATATGTAGTTTTCATGACTTACATACCACTATGTGATCTTGTTTCATCGCCTGTCTCTTTTTAGTGATTATTTTATTCAGTGTCCTTGACATGTTTGCCTGGGCGGGAATTTTTGAGTTTTTATCGCTAGGAATGTGCGTTCTTGTTGTGACCTGAGATCCTGTTTGTAGCCTGGAGGTAGTCAGTACATGTGAATAAGGAGAAGCCACCAGCCAAAAGGGCCGCCTCTGTGGCCGAGCGGTTCTAGGCCATTCAATCCGGAACCACGCGGTTGCTACGGTCACAGGTTCGAATCCTGTCTCGGGCATGGAGGTGTGTGATGTCCTTAGGTAAGTTGGGATTAAGTAGTTCTAACTCTAAGGGACTCATGACCTCAGATGTTAATTCCCATAGTGCTTGGAGCCATTTGAATCTTTTTTTTTTTTTATTGAACCATCCACAGGTATCATCTACTGAAGTTGGACTGCGACCTGGCCCATGATTTTGTTGGTGGAGCCGACGCATGCCCTTGCATAGGACAGACAAAGCCATGGAGCCAATGCCATCCTCAGAGAGTAACTGAGCATTTTTGCCTTTTCTGTGCGTACAGCGAAGCTTTGGCACAGCTCTAGCAGCATGAGAAAATCGCTTGCTGTGGCTCCAAAATGTTGGTGTGTCCAATTCAATGAGCCACGCCTATTACTGTGTTTAGCACGAAGTGACTAACAAGTTGAAGAGATAGTGTTCCAGTCGAGTACCAACGTCGTGTTTGTATGTGTTGGAAGTTCCTGCATAGCCCCACCACCCTTACCCCCAGTTCTTTCGTAAAATAAGCGATATTTTCGTTGGTCACATAGGCCTTAACACTGACTACTTACCTCTGCGGAAAGTCTCCTTTACAAAAAAAAGAAAGAAAAAGGAAAAGAGGTCTGTTGAGAGTTTTGAACTACGATTCTAGGTGATTCGCCTCCTGGCTGCTGTGTGTTATTCATTGCCATACGGGAGCTGTGCTGCTTGATTGGTTGTAATTTGTGGCCTTTTACCTCGTTAACTCTGAATTCACGGGCTGCCCATATTAGGAGATCCTGTCGTGTTTTCTCCATATAGTCTTCCATATAATTTGATATCTCATTTTGTGGTTGCATTTGAAGAATTTTGCAAGACGTTAAGGAATGACACAGTTCTCAAACAATTAAGAGCAAACAAGTACCTGGTACTCTAACTTAAATTTCCAGATCGCAAAATTTCCAGATCCCACGGTATCCCACAACTTTGCCACGATTAGACAACTCACAAATTATAAATACGAGGGTTGGAACTTGGACAGTGGCAATTATTTATTCATAACCGATACAAAAGAGTTACATGTTTGCAACTGTTAGTGTCCTTCAAAGTAATTACCAGCGTTGTGTAGAACCCGTTACCAGCGATGTGGAAGGGAGAGTATACCGTTAGCAGAGCCTGTTCTGCTGATGGTGCGAATGGAGCGGTCTAAAGTTATGGTGATTCTCGTCTATGATTGTGATGGTGTTATACTAACGCATTACGTTCCTCCACGGCAGACCGTCAATGCACAGTATTACTGTTCATTTTTGGAGCATCACCTGCGACCAGCTTTGCGAAAGAAGCGGTGACACTTTCTGCGCAACCCACACATCATTTTCCACGACAATGCACGGGCGCATGCAGCGCAAGCAGTGGCTGCTGTTTTCGGTCGATGGGACTGGGAAGTACTGTACCATCCACCATACTCCCAGGACTTAAGTCCTTGTGATTTTGATTTGATTCCGAAGATGAAGGAATCACTTCGTGGCATTCGATTCAGAACTGTTCCAGAGATTCGACAGGCAGTAGACCGCTCCATTCGCGCCATCAACAGAACAGGCTCTGCTAACGGTATACTACGCCTTCCACATCGCTGGCAGTGGGGTCTACACAACACTGGTGAAGAACACTAACAGGTGCAAACTTGTACCTCTTTTGTATCGGTTGTGAATAAATAGTTCCCACTACGTAAGTTCCAACGCTAGTATAACCTGTTCTACTTCGAAGCCGTTGATCTCATCGTGAGGGTGTTTTCGCTGTGCACAGCTTTCAGTGTAATGGGTTTGGTTTCCGAAGGTGATACATAAATGAGTTAGCAAGTATGAACGAGATGAAGTAGTTTTAAAAAAGGCGCGATATTTTATATTATTACGAAAAAATAAAGCATCAGAATTAAAGTGAACAGTGGTGTATTTAAACGAAACTTGAATTCACACACAGTGGAATGAGAACAAATGTCGTCAAAATGGGCAAGTAGTATTGTCAACGAAATTACAGAGCACTTTCGCCCTGTCGTGTGTAAATGTAGCTCCACTAGTAAGAACACCGGAAAGTGTGTTGTTGCTGTTTCCCCATCTTGTCCCTTGGACGTAAATACGACGGTGTTGCCACCATGAGGTCTTCGTTGCTGTTTGTCGGAAAGTACTTCACGCCCCCTCCAGTCCCAGACGGGTTGAAAGTTCAAGTGCCTATGTTAACTATCAGTGTCATGAAAGCTATAATAAGACGTCAATCAAATTGGAAGAAACTGAAAAAAATACGCTTTCACGTTAAAATTTGGTTTTAAATCATTTTGAAACGAAATCTGTGCCTGTATGATTTAAAGGAAGTTGAAACTGCTCTAACAGTCCCTGGATGTACTACCTGTGCCTTATGGGCACAATATTTCGATGATCTGACATGTAATGATCAGATGAGATGCCGAGGATGGCGAAATGTATGAGCCCTGAAAAATTGTGCCTACAGAACGCTATGAATCAGTAGTAAATCAGTGAATTATTTGATCAACTGACACACCGAGAGGAACTGAAGAATCACGAAGCAAAAATGATCTGTCGCAAATGAATTAAAGCACTGACGTTTGAACATCACTTTGGATGAAGTGGTTCATACTTAAACGAAGACGGAAATGCATTTTTTTTAATCGAGTAGAGAATCGTTATCCAGTGGTTATAGAACGACGAAAAAATTTTATTTTTAAGGCTCCGGTAATTTAAATTAAATCGCATCCTGTCAATAGTCGAAATGGCAGAAATAGCACTAGTGCATGCATAAACATACATGATTCGTGAATTAAAGTTATGTAACTTAATTTGACGTTTTATTGCGTTAAGGCAGTTGTATACAGAACTGGACTGAAACAAACTGATGCTCTATCCCTACTTATCTTCAACTTTGTCATGGAAAAAGTAGTAAGAGAAACCGAACAAGCAAAAATTGGAAACATCATTGATAAACGACAAAATATATTCGCCTCCGCAGATGATAGTTTTAGTAGGAAAGAACAACGGTGACACTGAAAAGCTACTGAAGAAACTACGAAACCGATCTGAAAATAGGTTTAAAAATTAACACGTGATCATATAAAGGGTAAACATGGCTACAGAACAACGTGATGACCATCACTTAGAAAACTACACCTTCAAGAACATATCCACCTTCAAATACCTCCTTGAAAATATAAGTGATTGCAATAGAAGACAAGTTGAATATCAAAGTAAATTATTTTTCCTTCCTAAAACTTCTATCCTCCCAACTCTTGACAAGGAAAAGCAAGCTGATAATATAAAACACAATCATCAGGACAGTACTGCTGTATGGAGCATGCCCAAAAGAGAAGAGCGCCAAGCTCAGCCTTCGAGAATGAAGGGTAAAAAAATCTTTGGACCAACATTTGATCACGCAGCACAAAGATGGATTTGGAGATCCAATGAAAAACTAGTCACGCTTGCGGAGCAATCCTTGGTAGTGAACAGCGCCAAAGCGAGACGTTTGCAATGGGCTGTCAGAAGAGACCCTGGCAGAAGAGACCGTCAGATAACGACAAAAATGAAGAGGTAAGGCTCAAGACACTTTGGACGGCCAGGAACCAGATGACAAGATGAGGAAACCTCAAACTCCAGAACATTGGAAATCAGTGAATGGAAGAAAACGACGCAAGACAAGAACAACTTGGGGGAGATGCTGGAAGCGGGAACGTCAAGGTCAAAAGAAGACATTGGAATGAGTGAGTGTGTGAGTGAGTGAGTGAAATACAGATGTTATCAAGCGTCCGAAATACCAAAGAGTTGATTTATTTCACAAAGACGAAGTTTACTGACAAGAGAACTCTCCATACTGTAAATCACGGATTTTGATGCGCTTCAAATATGTTGTACAGGCACTTACCCGGAGTATCTGGCAATCCGGTTCTTTTTCTTTTTTTTTAGAAAATTTTGAGAAAATCTATTTTGAAGTTCATTGCGTGCTTTGTATATCTTGAATAGTACCCGCGAATGTAATTTTATCGAATCTTCCCTAGAAACGACCTCCCTATTGTCTTTCATCAAGTCTGGAGCATTCTGAACAATTTTCGTGAAGATTTTCACTTGTCGCTAAAAATAAGCATCACAGGGCTGGCAATAAGGAGAGCACTTTGGTAGGACCACTTTTAGGGTATAGGTGCTCGCTTTCCTTTCATCTGTGAATACCGTATAAAGTTGAATCGGTCTGCCCTCCCAACGAATTGATAACGTACAAAAAACTTTTGTGCCCCACGTACGGAAGAATTACAGAACGCAGTTTCGTGAACTTCCCGCATTTCGTGCAGGACACGACTACATTTTTGTATTTCGCAGTTAATTCATGTACTCTTTTTTGAACGTTAGAATCAATTTTCCGGGCGGTTCTTGCATACATAAAAAAATATGGGAGCAGGACTCTAACACGGTGCCTCCAACAGGTAGCCGTGAATCTTTACCACTGCGCTACGCTGACTTACTGGGAATACATGTAATGTCATGAGTATGCTGTGGTGTCACCGCCAGACACCACACTCGCTAGGTGGTAGCCTTTAAATCGGCCGCGGTCCGGTAGTATACGTCGGACCCGCGTGTCGCCACTATCAGTGATTGCAGACCGAGCGCCGCCACACGGCAGGTCTAGAGAGACTTCCTAGCACTCGCCCCAGTTGTACAACCGACTTTGCTAGCGATGGTTCACTGACAAAATACGCTCTCATTTGCCGAGACGATAGTTTAGCATAGCCTTCAGTTACGTCATTTGCTACGACCTAGCAAGGCGCCATTATCAGTTACTATTGATATTGTGAATCATGTACCGTCAAGAGCGACGTTCATCATTAATGGATTAAAGTTAAGTATTCCACCAGCTACGTCCGTTTTTCTAAATTCTAATTTCCTGGTCCTGTTCCAGACCTCACGCTAGCCTGCGTGAGCTAAAACGCGTGCCTTTCGGCCTCCTCTAGTAACACTGTGTTGGCTCTCCTGCCAACCACAACATATACAAAGTGCGCAATGACCTTCAAAATCAATTTTCTCAAAAACCAGGGCCAGTCGCTAAAAACTCGGGTAGCCTAGTACTCAGGGGAAGGGCCTGTACAACATATTTGAAGCCCATCAAAATCCGTGATTTACAGTATGGAGGGTCCCCTTCTGAGTAAAATGTAATTCTCGTAATACCTCCGCTGAGCGTTGAATCTTTATTTCGGGCACCTCCAGTAGACCAGAGGCCAGGGTGTTTTGTTTGTGCTGTCGGCAACGAGGCTGCAGGTTACAAGACGTCGCTACTCTCGGGGAAAGCATCGCACAGAAATGACGCCTGCGTCGCCGCCCGCCACCAAATAAACCACTGCGAAAAACACCGACAGACAATAGCCCTGGCAGACGAGGACGCGCCGAGCAAACAAAGCTTTCTGTTCCACAGGCCGGCGCCATCAGGCAGCGAGGGCAGAAGCACTAATATGTAGCAGGCGGCCAGGACGAAAATATTTTCACTATGTCTACAGGTTGTTGAGACGGGGATAGTGTGGATCAAAATAAGACCCCCCCCCCCCCCTTTTCCCCTTTTTCCCCCCGAAGGGGGCTGGGTTGGCAGCAGCTTAGTTCGCCGCTCTTCAGCCTACAGAATTTTTAAAACAGAAGAAGGAGATAATAAACAATAAAAGCAGGCGATAAGAACGGAGACTTAAATTGTAAAATGGCGGGAAATTGTGGAAGTTAAAATATAAAATAAAGGCTTGGCGATGCTAATAAAACACACAGGAAGCAGACAGGTAAAACAGTAGACAGACAGTTAAAAAAAAAAACACGGCGACAGTCTCGTCTCTGTTCGCAAGAGATATAAAAACACACCCAGTGACAGTATGATTTCTGTTCGCAAAACTTCGGAAAAGACGCACAAGAACACTCACTTAAAAGACTGCACTAAAAAGTTGGCATGGAGATGACACACCACATATGGAGATGACACACCACAGTCAAGGGCAGATGGCGGGGGAACTGGACAGATGAGCGTAAGAAAAGGGGGAAGGAGAGGAGGGGGGGAGGAGGAGCCGAAAGAGGGAGAGGACTCATAAGGGGGGGGGGGGGAGCAGGGCCGACGCGAGAGGGAATGGGGAAAGGCAGAGGAGGGGAATGCAAGGACTCAGGCGAGAGAAGGGAGGCAGAGACAGGGAAGGTGGGGAAATAACAGGATAGAAGGGGGGGAGAGGGAGCCTGGGAAAAGGACAGACGAAGGGAGGGGTAAAATAAGGAAAAATGTTCAGTAAATATGGGACGTAACACGGATTTCTTAAGAACTATAAACACTTTCTCAACTTTGCTACTATGAGACACAACTTGTCTATTGCAGAATTTTTGCTATTACGAACGATCTGTAAAGTGAAGTAAACTAATGGAGGCAACCTCCTCTGGTAATGTCCATGAATATAGAATTCAGTAAACATCAGTTAATTATATATGACTGCATGGTGTCTACCAGGTGTACAAATATGAAACCGGAATTTCCCTACAGATGGTGCTAGCCGTCAGTGCAGGGCCCGTGAGACAGCGTCTGCAGCGCCATCTGATTCCTGTAACGGCTGACGACGAATGTCAACACACAGAAACCCAAGTTCCATACACAAGTATCTGTTTCAAGCCCGTAAACATGGCGAGTTTTGTGCCTACAAACTACGATTTGCGGACAGCATTGGTTTTCTGTTATCATTTGAAGAAAACTGCTGCAGAATCGCACTGAATGCTTATCGAAGCTTTTGGCGAACGTGCTCTTGAGAAAACACAGTGTGTCGAGTGGTTCAAAAATACAAAAGTGGTGATTTTGACGTGAGAAACGACGAGCCGAGCACGGGAAACCACCGAAAAAGTTCGAAGACAACGAATGCAGACTTTATTGGATGAAGATGATACTCAGACTCAACAGGAACTCGCGGAACAATTGAATGTGACGCAGAAAGCCATTTCTTTTCGATTGAAAGCTAAGGCAAAGGCGCAGGGCAGAAAGTGGGAAAATCAGTTCCACATGAACTGAATGAAAGACGGCAAGCAAATCGATGGACCACTTATGAAATGCTGCTCGCAAGATACAAAAGAAAGTCGTTTCTCCATCGGATAGTTACTTCTAATGAAAAATATATATAATTTGAGAATCCTAAGCGTCGTAAATCACGGGTGAATCCAGACAAACTATCGACATCCACTGCAAGACCAAATCGCTTTGCAAAGAACACAATGCTCTGTGTTTGGTGTTATCAGAAAGGTGTCATCTATTATCAGTTGCTAAAACCTGATGAAAGCGTTAACACTGATCCCTGCCAACAGAAAATGAGCGATTTAAATCAAACATTGCGTGAAAACTGACCGGAATGTGGGCAAAGGTAACACAAAGTCATGTTGCTCCTGATAACGTCCTGTCAAACAGCAAACCGGGTCAGGGGAACGATCGAGGCGTTCAATTGGGAAAGACTATGGCATACAGCTTATTCTCCATACTTGGCTCCGTCCGATTATCATCTGTTTGCATCACTGGGACACGCACTCGCTGAACAACGCTTAAATTCGAATGAAGATGTACGAAAAAGGCTCGCTGACTAGTTCGCTTCAAAAGAAGAACAGTGTTTTGGCGTGGCATTCATAGCCTGCCGGAGAGGTGGGAGAAATGTATAAATAACAAATCAGGGAACCCATCAGCAATGAAATCACGCACTTCCACTTGTCGCGAGACTCTACTGTGCTAGGCCTGTATGACGATACACGGCCACACTAGACTCACTGCGAACCACATCTGTGCAAAGCTTTATCCGATTTTCCACTGTGGCTTTCAGTTCGCATGCGACGAGGCCTTAGAAACAAATAGCCCTCGTACATGCAATTATTTTATGAATATATAGACAAAGGCGACTGGGATGCAGTAAATTTGTTGTCAAAAGAATTTCAAAAATGTATATGAATGGTGGGCTCCATGTGGTTCCCAAGTAGTGCAGTGACCGTAAACCATAAAATTACCAAATATGCAGCAACGAGTCGCAAAATCATGTTTTATTTAATTACAATGAAATGAACACCTTTAGCTGCTTACTGGCATTGACATACGTCAACGAGGACAGATGAAAATGTTTGCGCCGACCGGGATTCGAAACCAGGATCTCCTGCTTACATGGCAGGCTCTCTATCCACTTTTTTTATCGTTGTGTTTGGTCGTTGCGGACGTCGCAAGACATCCTGTTCAAGTTTGGCGGTTGATCCTTCCACTCAGTTTTTTATTACAGAGGCCAACCGGCTCTCTGACCGAACACGCTGAGCTACCGTGCGGCATCCATCTCAGCCACCGAGGACACAGAGGATAGCGCTACTGCAGGGATTTATCTCTGGCACGCCTCCCACGAAACCCACATTCTCAACGTATTGTCCCGCACTACATTCGTAGTGCCCCCGCCCATTATACTCATTACTCGCGGCGCGTTTCCGATTCCCGTAAGAGTTCGGGTTTGTGCATTCGCACAGAAGAAGAAGATGGTCAAGTGGCCGGTGAGCCTTAACTATATATAGACTAAGATGGTATCTGTTCTTTCGAACATGTCCGAAAGAACAGTCCGAAAGAACAGATACCATCTTAGTATATACATGTTTTATTTATTCAGTTGAAATCGATTTGCAAAAGTGAATAAATAAAACATGATTTTGCGACTTGTTGCTGAATATTTGGTAATTTTAAAAATATATATGTTTATATGGGTATATATAAACACTCTCTCCTTCTTGTGCTTCACACCTTACTACGTTGTATATCAACAATTATTTTCGTTTAGCACATTTAATTGCCCGATCGCTTAGGCTAGCAGGCAACCCTTGTCAGGGAACGGTCACCAGGCGGTAACAGCGTCACACCCTTACTTCTGGAATCAACCACTAGATGGCACTCCGTTCTGTGAAATATATGGCAACATCGGCCGAACGCGTCCAGCTTTCCACTATTTGGCGTTTTGTGAAGTACAGCTGTTTCTGACATACCGGTGGTAGAGGATGGAGTCGTCATACCGAGGACCTACGAGTATATTAACTGTGGAAGGTGTAGACGAACAAATCCTGAACTAAAAACGTTCAGATTTCCCATCAAAGATAAAGAAAGCTTACGCGAGTGGATTTTAAATTCAGGTAAATCAATAAATTAGTTACGAGTAAGAATTAATAAAGATCCAGCATTCGGTCATATTTAAATTTTGTCGATGTTATATTCGATATAACGTGGCAGCCCTTCCTGTACAAGAATTATATCATATAATTTTTAAATGAAATCTTTGCTGCGATTTGGATTTTTTAAAACTGTTTATTCACTTCACCATCGTAATTTTGGGTGTAGAGACATTTTTGTGTGCAAAGTGAAAACTGAAACCAATATAACATATGGATAACAAAATGCAAAGCATAGTGTGGTAACATTTGGTAAACAATTTAAGAAGCATTACCTTGCACGACCTTCCCCTTGGTACTTGAAAATGACTCTAGAGCAGAAATCGCAACAATGAAATGAATGAATAATAGTCGTCATCTAACTGCTAGATCATCGGTCCCTCTAAATCCTGGTATATACTAGAGCGAACGAAGTGAACGAGTGTAAAACCTCGTTTACACTGCTGCAAACGAGTATTCATAGATAATTCTCCAATGTTCACTGCCATTCGTTTTTACTTGTGAACAAGCGTTTATGCTGGAATGAAGGGAGGAGAATAGAAGAGAACGAGCATAACATGGAAACTATAGACGCTGCCTATTTTAATTGTTTTTATCTGTGCGCTAATAATCCTCACACAGCTTTCACTTGAAAACAATACTACTTATAATAACAGGTCTGCGCGAGTTTGGATATCCCCAGTAATAACTGTGTTGCAGATAAAAGCGTACGTCTGTTGCGAATATTTGCAGGTTATCTTTTAGCTGTACAAAGTAAATTTTTAACATAAATATGGTTTGCCGTCTGTGTCTCTTCAAAGTTGACACCGCCAAAATATGCTCGAAAAACACGCTTTCACTTGTATATTACCGCGTTTGCAGCCCCCTTTCAACAACAATCCAAAATTCATCGTTTTGTGCCACTCTTATATCATTTACGATAAGTTACATGCAAAGTAAAAGAATTTAAATTTGAAATGACTGTCACTGAAATATGTCCAGTCTTAATTCGCATCATAACCGAGTGCGCATTTTGAGAACTTTCTAGTGTTAACCTTCACGTGGAGATCTTTTTTACCACCATAATCCGTATCAGGAGAGCTGTATAGCAAAGAGGAAACAGACGACATGGAAGGCGAGTGTAAAACCCTTGCGACTGCAATACAGTCTGCATTTAAACAGTAACTCGCGAGAAATGTTTGTGTTACTTTTCGTTTATTTCTTTTCGCATATGATTGTGAGAAATAAACTTGGTTTGTAGAATTACAGCAGCTAATCTACATTGTTAGATTGAAAACTCGTAAAAAACCACAGCCGATCATGAGCTACAGTCAACAGTGTGACGAATGCATTTCGCGCGCAGCGCTCTAGCCGAACGCAAATCAGCGTCATTCATGTCAACGAAGATACAGCGTTGCCAATTCCGCAACATGGACAGGTCAGTTAGCATTGTAGCGTCGCCTGTGCCATCTGTTGACCGACAGGAAAACTATTTTTACGGTTGCCTGTTCCGCCGTAAGGACGGTTAATCTGTTTCTTACGTGATGTGGGATTTAATGTTCTACTCACGTATTTCGGTTTATCATTGTCGCTCTCGTCCTACAC
Source organism: Schistocerca gregaria (assembly GCF_023897955.1). Taxonomy (NCBI): domain Eukaryota; kingdom Metazoa; phylum Arthropoda; class Insecta; order Orthoptera; family Acrididae; genus Schistocerca; species Schistocerca gregaria. The sequence continues at coordinate 299,577,231 of NC_064920.1, read as the reverse complement.
ACAAGCGCACACACACACACACACACAAAATTTTTATACACACACGCACACGCACGCACGCACATGTCGTAGAATAAAATATTTTTATGTTAATATAGTTAAGTTACATATGTAAGCCGAGCCTTTGATCGGATTCACACAAGCGTAATTATCTGCGATTGTAGCGGAAACCACATTTCCGTTACCCATGTTCAGCAACAAGCACAATTCCTCGAAAACGTTTATCGCAAAAAGCGCTTCTAAATACGACATTCCCGATCCGTGTTACCTGCATTTCTGTGACGGGAGTGAGTGGCTGTTACTCTGAAAACACTGTTGAGGCTAATGCATCTCCATTCCGGTGAAAACTGGCTTTCATCAGCGAGAGTGCTGCCAATTCTGAAATTTGACATCGAGCGCGAGTGAACAGTTGGGCGAGTAACAAGGCTCGTTCAGTTGTGAAGCCTTGTATCCTCGAATCATGCGAAATGAGTATTTTCTGTGAGCTCTAAAGAAGAGATAACGCCAACTAACTTTGAAATCAGCTGTGAAGCTGTTCTCAGTGGATTCAAACATGATCCATGATTGTTCATTTAGTGGGATCTTAAGCATAAGGAATGTACTAGAACGGTGCTTCCATTCCCTCTCATTACTAAACTCCGTCCGAAGGCCAAACGGGACTGACCGGCCGCCGTGTCATCCTCAGCCCACAGGCGTCACTGGATGCGGATGTGGAGGGGCATGTGGTCAGCACACTACTCTCATCATTGGGGACCTGTTGAAAATGTGTGCCCCGACCGGGACTCGAACCTGGGATCTCCTGCTAACGTAGCAGACGCTCTACCCATCTTTTTTTATTAATCTCATTTTGTTCGTGTTTGTTCGTTGTATCTGCTTGGGGCGGACGTCGCAGGACACCCGTTTCAGTTCGTCGTTGATCCATTAACTCATTTTTTTTTTTTTTTATTCCAGAGGGCAGCTAACTCTCTGACCGAACACGCTGAGTTGCCGTGCCGGCATCCATCTGAGCCACCGAGGGCACAGAGGATAGTGCGCCTGCAGGGACTTATCCCTTTGCACGCTCTCCAGTGATGTATATCAACGCTTGTTTGCAGATAAGGTGTCGATTTAATTATCATTTCAGTCTAGAGAAGCAGCACGGTCATCAGTGGTATCTATTCTTACCTGAACAGATACTACCTTCATATATCTTACGAACTATCTGAACAAATCGAGCACGCTCGTCATATCGTATCCCAGACAGTATTTGCCACCTGTACGATCGACAGTATTCCAGAGTAAGCACCTGCACTGCCGCTGTGGAAACTACACCATATACTAATAGGTTGTTTCAGTCGTAGTCGATACCTGGAACTTCAGAAACACTCGCATTATTGGTCTATAAATGTAATAATTTCATATACTCCACTTGAAATCTTGCAACAATAACTCTTGGGTGAATTAGAAGGGAGAGCACTTTCTCTCTCTCTCTCTCTCTCTCTCTCTCTCTCTCTCTCTCCGTCTCTCTCTCTTTCTTTCTCTCTCTTTTTCTCTTTGTCTGGCAGTTAGTTGAATGCGCAAGAAATTCTGGAAGCTTAAGAGGAAGAAATTGTTCAAGAGCTCACCTCGCCTTCTCTTTTTCTTTTTAAGGATAAATAATACTTTATTTGATCATTATTTTAAAATCTGTAATACACTCCTGGAAATGGAAAAAAGAACACATTGACACCGGTGTGTCAGACCCACCATACTTGCTCCGGACACTGCGAGAGGGCTGTACAAGCAATGATCACACGCAAGGCACAGCGAACACACCAGGAACCGCGGTGTTGGCCGTCGAATGGCGCTAGCTGCGCAGCATTTGTGCACCGCCGCCGTCAGTGTCAGCCAGTTTGTCGTGGCATACGGAGCTCCATCGCAGTCTTTAACACTGGTAGCATGCCGCGACAGCGTGGACGTGAACCGTATGTGCAGTTGACGGACTTTGAGCGAGGGCGTATAGTGGGCATGCGGGAGGCCGGGTGGACGTACCGCCGAATTACTCAACACGTGGGGCGTGAGGTCTCCACAGTACATCGATGTTGTCGCCAGTGGTCGGCGGAAGGTGCACGTGCCCGTCGACCTGGGACCGGACCGCAGCGACGCACGGATGCACGCCAAGACCGTAGGATCCTACGCAGTGCCGTAGGGGACCGCACCGCCACTTCCCAGCAAATTAGGGACACTGTTGCTCCTGGGGTATCGGCGAGGACCATTCCCAACCGTCTTCCGCTCACGCCCCAACATCGTGCAGCCCGCCTCCAGTGGTGTCGCGACAGGCGTGAATGGAGGGACGAATGGAGACGTGTCGTCTTCAGCGATGAGAGTCGCTTCTGCCTTGGTGCCAATGATGGTCGTATGCGTGTTTGGCGCCGTGCAGGTGATCGCCACAATCAGGACTGCATACGACCAAGGCACACAGGGCCAACACCCAGCATCATGGTGTGGGGAGCGATCTCCAACACTGGCCGTACACCTCTGGTGATCGTCGAGGGGACACTGAATAGTGCACGGTACATCCAAACCGTCATCGAACCCATCGTTCTACCATTCCTAGACCGGCAAGGGAACTTGCTGTTCCAACAGGACAACGCACGTCCGCATGTATCCCGTGCCACCCAACGTGCTCTAGAAGGTGTAAGTCAACTACCCTGGCCAGCAAGATCTCCGGATCTGTCCCCCATTGAGCATGTTTGGGACTGGATGATGCGTCGTCTCACGCGGTCTGCACGTCCAGCACGAACGCTGGTTCAACTGAGGCGCCAGGTGGAAATGGCATGGCAAGCCGTTCCACAGGACTACATCCAGCATCTCTACGATCGTCTCCATGGGAGAATAGCAGCCTGCATTGCTGCGAAAGGTGGATATACACTGTACTAGTGCCGACATTGTGCATGCTCTGTTGCCTGTGTCTATGTGCCTGTGGTTCTGTCAGTGTGATCATGTGATGTATCTGACCCCAGGAATGTGTCAATAAAGTTTCCCCTTCCTGGGACAATGAATTCACGGTGTTCTTATTTCAGTTTCCAGGAGTGTATATGAATGAAATCAAGTAAATATGGAAAATAAATGTTAAAGCTTGCCATCTCTTTGAATGTGTTACTCATTAAGATATATCAGTTACATAGGTGCCAGGGAAGTTTTAAAAAAGGCATAAATGGCTGGTTTTGTAGGCCAAAATTCTTCAGAGTAGTAGATGGAAAGAGGCTTACTTAACGAGGCAAGTCGTTGGCATCAACAACATGACAAATGTACTACGTATTTGCCTGTTTAGACGACATTAGAAACATATGTATACTGGCTGAGCCAGCAGAGGGCGGTGAGACTGACCTTGTCGAAGGCCAGAGGGCGGTGTCCGCGGTCGCGGTCGCGGTCGGGCGGTTCCATGCCGATGCCGCAGCGGGGGTGCCGGAGCCGTGGGGGCGCCTCTAGCCGAGCTCCATGGGGCTCTGCGACCGCCCCATCGCGCCAGTCACCCGCGCACGAGCACTGCAACACGGGACGGCCGGGTCAGGCGCCGCCGACGGCACGCAGTGCGACGAGTACTGGGGTGAAGCAAACCAAACAGAGACACTAGCTGCACTGAAACAAGCCACTGGGGAAAGTTCAAAGTTGTACCGGACTGACACTCGAAACGGAACCTACTGCCTCTAATGTGCGGGTCCCTTAACCGCTTCGGCTATCCGGACACAATCCGTAACCGGCTCAAAGTTTCAAATTACCCACACATTACTGACCTACTATTTCTGCCCATTACCCTCAATACTCAGAGCACATTAGTGATTCCCATGCGAGATCGGGCATATGTATGCATCTGCACAGAAAGGATGGCCTTTTCTTTATATATTTATGATGTCTGTTCTTTCGGAAACCGATCCCTTCTGTGCAGATGCACGCACATTCTCGACCTCATATGGGAATCAGTGATATTCTGCGAGTATTAAAGGTTATTGGCAGGGGCACTACATGATTAGAGTGTGGATAAGTTGGAAATTTGAATCGGTCAGGGCAACTGCTCATGAGAATCGGTAAATCCAGGTTCGAGTTCTGTTTCAGCATAAATTTTCAATTTTCACCATTGACTTGTTTCAATGCCCGTTGGCAGCTAATGTTTGTGTTTCGTTTGATTCATTTCACATAATTTCTGCAAGATCACCATAAAGTGTCTGCTATTTCAGAAGTGCCTGAAAGTAGAGACACGATATGTGTACATACTAAAGTTCAAATAAACAATAGACAACATCAGTTCAATATACAACTTCAAATATACAATATAGGCTTTCACAGCCCGAATTTGCGATACTACTGATACTTGATTTATGGGCATAAGGCCTTAGTCCAAAACATAATTCAAAGCCTAAAATTTCTCTTCTATTGCTGGTCTGGGGGTAGCGTCTATGATTCATAATGAAAACGTTTCGGTCCCGGGTTCGATCCCCGCCACTGCCTAAATTTTGATAATCATTGCAATCAGCATTGGCGGCCGAAGACTTCCGGCATAAGAAGTCAGCCTCATTCTGCCAACGGCCTTGTCCAAGAGGGCGGAGGAGCGGATAGAGGTTCAGGGCACTCTCTTGTCCTAGGGGTGGGAAATTGCGCCTAAAGGCGGAAGAATCAGCAATGATCAACGACATGAGGATGCAGAAGGCAATGGAAACCACTGCATTAAAGACATGTAACGTGTATCCACAGGACATGTGGCCTGTAGTTGAAGAAGTGTCATGATGATGTCTACATTGGCAAAAGATTCCGGGATAGTCCCCCATTCGGATCTCCGGGAGGGGACTGCCAAGGGGGAGGTTACCATGAGAAAAAGATTGAATAATCAACGAAAGGATTATGTTCTACGAGTCGGGGCGTGGAATGTCAGAAGCTTGAACGTGGTAGGGAAACTAGAAAATCTGAAAAGGGAAATGCATAGGCTCAATCTAGATATAGTAGGGGTCAGTGAAGTGAAGTGGAAGGAAAACAAGGATTTCTGGTCAGATGAGTACCGGGTAATATCAACAGCAGCAGAAAATGGTATAACAGGTGTAGGATTCGTTATGAATAGGAAGGTAGGGCAGAGGGTGTGTAACAGTGAACAGTTCAGTGACCGGGTTGTTTTAATCAGAATCGACTGCAGACCAACACCGACAACGATAGTTCAGGTAGACATGCCGACGTCGCAAGCTGAAGATGAACAGATAGAGAAAGTGTATGAGGATATTGAAAGAGTAATGCAGTATGTAAATGGGGACGAAAATCAAATAGTCAGGGGCGACTGCAATGCAGTTGTAGGGGAAGGAGTAGAAGAAAAGGTTACAGGAGAATATGGGCTTGGGACAAGGAATGAAACAGGAGTAAGACTATTTGAGTTCTGTAACAAGTTTCAGCTAGTAATAGCGAATACCCTGTTCAAGAATCACAAGAGGAGGAGGTATACTTGGAAAAGGCCGGGAGATAGGGGAAGATTTCAATTAGATTACATCATGGTCAGACAGAGAATCCGAAATCAGATACTGGTTTGTAAGGCGTACCAAAGAGCAGATATAGACTCAGATCACAATATAGTAGTGATGAAGAGTAGGATGAAGTTCAAGACATTAGTCAGGAAGAATCAATAAGCAAAGAAGTGGGATACGGAAGTTCTAAGGAATGACGAGATACGTTTGAAGATCTCTAACGCTATAGATACAGCAATAAGGAATAGCGCAGTAGGCAGCACAGTTGAAGAGGAATGGACATCTCTAAAAAAGGCCATCACAGAAGTTGGGAAGGAAAACATAGGTACAAAGAAGGTAGATGCGAAGAAGCCATGGGTAACAGAAGAAATAATTCAGTTGATTGATGAAAGGAGGAAGTACAAACATGTTCCGTGAAAATCATGAATACAGAAATACAAGTCGCTGAGGAATGAAATAAATAGGAAGTGGCAAAAAAACGACTATTCAGGTTGGTGTGTAGAATATATGAGCCTGGCGACATACCATCTGACTTTCGGAAAAGCATCATCCACACAATTCCGAAGGCGACAAGAGCTGACAAGTGCGAGAATTATCGCACAATCAGCTTAACAGCTCATGCATCGAAGCTGCTTACAAGAATAATATACAGAAGAATGGATAAGAAAATTGGGAATGCGCTAGGTAACGATCAGTTTGGCTTTAGGAAAAGTAAAGGCACGAGAGAGGCAATTCTGACGTTACTGCTAATAATGGAACCAAGGTTAAAAAAAAATCAAGACCCGTTCATAGGATTTGTCGACCTGGAAAACCTCTTCATCTCAGAGTAGCACTTGCAACCTACGTCCTCAATTATTTGCTTGACGTATTCCAATCTCTGTCTTTCTCTACAGTTTTTGCCCTCTACAGCTCCCTCTAGTACCATGGAAGCCATTCCCTCAAGTCTTAGCAGATGTCCTATCATCCTGTCCCTACTCCTTATCAGTGTTTTCCACATATTCCTTTCCTCTCCGATTCTGCGTAGAACCTCCTCATTCCTTACCTTATCAGTCCACCTAATTTTCAACATTCGTCTATATCACCACATCTCAAATGCTTTGATTCTCTTCTGTTCCGGTTTTCCCACAGTCCATGTGTCAAATTAAGGCTGGTATTTGATATTAGTAGACTTCTCTTGGCCAGAAATGCCTTTTTTGCCATAGCGAGTCTGCTTTTGATATCTTCCTTGCTCCGTCCGTCATTGATTATTTTACTGCCTAGGTAGCAGAATTCCTTAACTTCATTGACTTCGTGACCATCAATCCTGATGTTAAGTTTCTCGCTGTTCTCATTTCTACTACTTCTCATTACCTTCGTCTTTATCCGATTTACTCTCATACCATACTGTGTACTCATTAGACTGTTCATTCCGTTCAGCAGATCATTTAATTCTTCTTCACTTTCACTCAGGATAGCAATGGCACCAGCGAATCGTATCATTGATATCCTTTCACCTTGTATTTTAATTCCATTCCTGACCCTTTCTTTTATTTCCATCATTGCTTCCTCGATGTACAGATTGAAGAGTAGGGGCGAAAGGCTACAGCCTTGTCTTACTCCCTTCTTAATACAAGCACTTCGTTCTTGATCGTCCACTCTTATTATTCCCTCTTGGTTGTTGTACATATTGTATATGACCCGTCTCTCCCTATAGCTTACCCCTACTTTTTTCAGAATTTTGAACAGCTTGCACCATTTTATATTGTCGAACGCTTTTTCCAGGTCGACAAATCCTATGAACGTGTCTTGATTTTTCTTTAGCCTTGCTTCCATTATTAGCTGTAACGTCAGAATTGCCTCTCTCGTGCCTTTACTTTTCCTAAAGCCAAACTGATCGTCACCTAGCGCATTCGCAATTTTCTTATCCATTCTTCTGTATATTATTCTTGTAAGCAGCTTCGATGCATGAACTGTTAAGCTGATTGTGCGATAATTCTCGCACTTGTCAGCTCTTGCCGCCTTCGGAATTGTGTGGATGATGATTTTAGAATTTCTGATGGAATGTTATCTATCCCTTCTGCCTTATTTGACCGTAAGTCCTCCAAAGCTCTTTTAAATTCCGATTCTAATACTGGATCCCCTATCTCTTCTAAATCGACTCCTGTTTCTTCTTCTATCACATCAGACAAATCTTCACCCTCATAGAGGCTTTCAATGTGCTCTTTCCACCTATCTGCTCTCTCTCCTCTGCATTTAACAGTGGAATTCCCGTTGCACTCTTAATGTTACCACCGTTGCTTTTAATGTCACCAAAGGTTGTTTTGACTTTCCTGTATGCTGAGTCTGTCCTTCCGACAATCATATCTTTTTCGATGTCTTCACATTTTTCCTGCAGCCATTGCATCTTAGCTTCCTTGCACTTCCTATTTATTTCATTCCTCAGCGACTTGTATTTCTGTATTCCTGATTTTCCCGGAATATGTTTGTATTTCCTCCTTTCATCAATCAAGTATTTCTTCTGTTACCCATGGCTTCTTCGCATCTACCTTCTTTGTACCTATGTTTTTCTTCCCAACTTCTGTGATGGCCCTTTTTAGAGACGTCCATTCCTCTTCAACTGTGTTGCCTACTCCGCTCTTCCTTATTGCTGTATCTATAGCGTTAGAGAACTTCAAACGTATCTCGTCATTCCTTAGAACTTCCGTATCCCACTTCTTAGCGTATTTATTCTTTTTTACTAATGTCTTGAACTTCAGCTTACTCTCCATCACTACCATATTGTGATCTGAGTCTATATCTGCTCCTGGGTACGCCTTACAATCCAGTATATGATTTCGGAAGCTCTGTCTGACCATGATGTAATCTAATTGAAATCTTCCCGTATCTCCCAGCCTTTTCCAAGTATACCTCCTCCTCTTGTGATTCTTGAACAGGGTATTCGCTATTACTAGCTGAAACTTGTTACAGAACTCAATTAGTCTTTCTCCTCTTTCATTCCTTGTCCCAAGCCCATATTCTCCTGTAACCTTTTCTTCTACTCCTTAATGCGGAACAGATTAACGCTGGAAAATCGTAGTTCCAATTTTGTCCACCAGGTGCAAATCTGGCACTGTGAATGTGACAAAGATATGTAGAAATGTTTCCATATGCAGTGAGTTAGGGAGGGGATGTAGACAGGCATAATATTGATTTTATTACTAACTGCCACTTACACAATTTTTTCAGTTTGAGCGGTGGAGACGTCGACGAGATCGTTTATAACGGTCCTGGAAACCAAAAATTGGAACTTTTTTTTCAGGATAAATTGGTTCCGTCTTAATGCATTAACATGTCTATCAAGTTCTGCTGCTGTATGACAGTTACAGCTTCCTGTCATTCTTCATCAGAGACTTTATTTTAATTGTAACTGCTCTGCACTTTATGAATTTGAAGGTGTATGATGGTTATCTTTTTTCACTTGTCACGCAAGGAGAATTGTGGCATTGTTTTCGGTGTTTAGAGTTTGGGGCGATTTCTGAAAAGTATGTAGAATAATTCTCCAGTACTTGACTTTATATTAACGAAAAGAATGAGTCGCAACTATTTCGAATTGTTTTTTTTCTGAACTATTTGAAATCATGTCTTTAATACATGTTAGTAGCTAATGACCATTTGGTCACGATGAAAGTTCACAATACAAAGTGTTGAAACTGGATTCTGAAAATATTATTAGAATATATTTCTGGAAACGTTAGGCAAGTGAGTGAAAATCATACGTGTGTATGTTGCTTACAAGTTCTGCTTGCTCCTAGGATCAGACAAAAGCAGGGTCAAATGCATTAAAATATGTAATTGACAGCCTAGACGATTCTTCTAAAGATGTAATAAAACTCTTCACAGTGGCAGAAATGGTATTAATAAAGAATAATTATCTCTTAAGATTATATCTTGATGTATTCAGAACGTTGGGATGTAAACAGAGTTTACTTATTGGATTTGATCTTCATTTAGAGACGAACTCTTTGTTGTATTCCGCTGAAATTGTTAAAACATTAGTTCCGTTGTAGATAACATAATTTGTGAAAAACTAAATCAACGGTAGACAGAAGAATACAGATCAAACATATGTGCATAAGGTGTTGTTGTTTCATTAAATTGGCCTACTTCATATAAAAACATAGTCTGAGCTACATCATAACGTCGAATAGCTATAGATCAGCTAACAGGACAATAGTTACTGTTAAATTTGTCAATTGCTGCATACCATAAACGCGCTTCATTTCATTTAGCCTTTGTTCATATTATGTAGAATCATTCATCAGTTTACAGAAATGTATGAATATTGAACCTGAATGAGTTCACCTGGAAGGATGTGGTAATTGCTCTTTCAAGATACGAATATCCTGAAGGAATATGACATAAAACATGAAATTCCTAGCTTCCATCAGAACTGCTCAAAGCCACACAAAAACAACATTAAAATCTAGTATACATACCGGGAATTCGCCTCAACAGCAACGATAATTAAGCCTTCGAATCACATTTCTAATTATTTGTTAGCGCGAGTATCGCTTTCTTTTCCTAAAAATAACACAACGGTCTGTACAAACGTAGTTCTGGTAAAATTGTAAGGCATCGTTCGAGCCAGAAGTAGAATGACCGCAGTAACGGTTCTAAATAAATTCACCTCTATCTATAGGGAATTACAAAAGTATGCGCGTTTATACTATAGCAAAGGACAAAAATAATGCAGCAGCTCGCACATCACAAACATCACGATTGAAATGCTACAGTACGCGACAAATACACTCCCTAATTGGAATGATTTCCCGAAACGCTTCATGCGGGGGAAAAGAAATATTGTGAGCAGCAGCAGCAAATGTTATCGCGTAACAATAACACATGTAAGATTCCCGCTAACAGACGACGTATTATCCTTCATGACGTTGCAAAACGTGGCGTCTGTTTCCAAATGGCTTCAAATATGGGGGCACCTTGGTGATTCTACGTATCTCTTTATGTGTTGTTGCTCCGCACCTTTTCGAAGCGACTAATCGATTACATCTCCATCTTGCTAGGTACTGGTGGAATGTCCTCTTCGTCTACTAGCGGGGATACAATATTTAGTTCCATCATTTTTGAAATTTTATATGTTTAGCATTCCATGACATACGGAGGGGGAGCTACCTAGTGCTATCACCCCGTCGCGTGTACCATGGCTACTTGTTTAGCATTGTAAGGAAAACTGACAAACATACGTAGCTAAAAAACTGAAAATACACGACACTCGAGTCATTAATAACTCCACCAGTACGCAACGAGCACATAACAAAAACTGACAATATTATAGACATTTATATTGAGGTAAAATCTAGGGCAATGGTGTAGACCAGATGGTACATGACAAATTAGGAAAAGGCTGCCAGGTCACACGTATTGTCAAGCCAAGCGACAGAGGACGCGAGGAATTAGTGTAAGGGTTTTGACAAAGAGAATCAGGTGAAAGTTAGTGGAGAAGAACAGTCTACATAAAGGCACAAATTACAACATTACTGTGACTTTGACGGAAGAGCAGTAGCAATTTCATACTGAAGTCTGAGTTTCGTTAAAATCCCACGGCCCCATGGCCAGTCCTGTGTTATCAGTGCTGTGAAACATTGAAGGCGGACTTGAGCTGGAAGTTGCTTACTGAAACGAAATCTCATGTGAATGCAGTGCCTGCTGCTACAGTTGGGACATTTATTTAGTTTATTTATTCATTTAGACCTAATCCCTCTATTTATATAATAGGTTGCATTTTTATAAGATATTTGATCTGGTGAACAGCCTCAATTGAGGAACATATTTACAGAACAAAAATCTTCTTTAGTTGCCAGTAATTTCTTAATTTAGTGCGTGACCGGTATCTAAACACAAAGCTTCATCTTCAGTTGCCAACAAATAACTGTAGGAACGTAACTGTATGGCAGGCGGGCCAGTCAGTCACTGGGAGATCACGCCCACATCAAACAGATGCAAGTCACTTTCGTGTCGTGTTGTACAGGCGCGCGCCGTGGTAGCTGAACCTGCGCTCCCATGAGTTTATTTGGCATGGGTGTCACCCTCCATGGCTGGCCCGACCGCCGCTTCTTTATGTCGCCACAATTATTTGATGACACCTGAAGATGATGCTTCGAAACCGGTCGTGCAATAAATTAAGAAGCTACTGGCAACTGAAGCAGATTTTTAGTCTACAAATAGAGTCGTGTTTTTAGCATTTTTGGAAGTTCTTAAATGTTTAGGTTGACAAAGCTGTGTCTCAGTACAGTAATATTGTTAATAATAACAATAATAACAGCAGTAGTAAGAACAAAGATTTACTAATTCTTCTTCTTTCGCTTACGCCATAGTCCCTCAGCGATCGCAGGGTCGGCAACGTTAGTGTTAGGGATGGCCAGATGCCCTTCCTGCCGCCACCCCGTACCCCCCAGGACGGAATCAGTGCACCCCAACTGTCTGCGTCTAGTGTAAATCGTGAAATAGTGCGGACGTGTTTCAAATGTCGGCGGCGCGTGTAACTGAGGCGGAACGTGGGGACCAGCCCGGTATTCACCTAGCGGGATGTGGAAAACCGCCTAAAAACCACATCCAGGCTGGCCGGCCTGCCGGCCCTCGTCGATAATCCGCCGGGCGGATTCGATCCGGGGCCTGCGCGCCTACCCGAGTCCAGGAAGCAACGCATTAGCGCGCTCGGCTGCCCTGGCGGGTCAAAAGAAATGAATATGTATTCGTAATATTTTATATAGCTGTAACAGTCTTAGTAAAGAAACGATATGCTAATGTAGTGCGCTAAAAGTAGAGAAAGCGAAATGGTTCAAATGGCTCTGAGCACTATGGGACTTAACATCTGAGGTCATCAGTCCCTTAGAACTTAGAACTACTTAAACCTAAGCTAAGGACATCAAACACATCCATGCCCGAGGAAGGATTCGAACCTGCGACCGTAGCGGTCGTGCAGTTCCAGACTGAAGCGCCTAGAACCGCTCGGTCACACCGGCCGGCAGAAAGAGAAAATTTGAAAAGAAAAATGAATATTGGACAGATTATATTTAATAGGAATAGCCTATTTTCGCTACGTTTTAAATAAGATAGGTCTCTCGGCCCTACTGTTTGATGCGTACATGTGGATAATCAGAAAAATTAAAGTATCTTATGAAAAGGAAAGGGAACTGTATCTGTTGTGAAGAACAAGTAAAGATCCTACAGTAGTTGCACATTAGAAAAACTATTCAAAATTACTAAGTAAAGACATTTGAAAAATCAAGGAATATTATATCTGAAATTAGTAAGTCCGAAAAAGATTTAAGTCTGTTTGGAATGTAGTGAAACAAGAGACAGAGCAACAGGCCACGGAACTCAGTAACATTACTATTGACTTAAATGGAGAGTCTATAAATAATCAGTCACATAGCAAATATGTTTAATAATCATATCTTAAATGTAGTAGAAAATATAAAGACAAACAGTTCAAGAGAAAAAAGCACTGCAGTAAGTTGGAAAAGAAATATATTATTCAACCATAATTCCATTCACTCTCTTTTCCTGTAATTAGGGAAACTATATATTTTCTCAAAAATAAGACTTTATCTGGACTTGATGGTGGTTCAAATCGACTACTAAATATCTGTTCCCATACAAAAGGAACTTAGAAATATTCAGAATGTAACAAGATGAACAAATTAGTTTCCTGTGTGAATGTAAAATAATCGGTTCCACGTTATTCCGATCCATCGTGCAAAATTACCAATTTTACAGTAAACTAACTTACCAGCTATCAACAGTAAGGGCTGCGTTGTTTTGAATACGTCATGCATCACTAACTCAGACCATTCTCCCAGAAAGACTGAAATACGCCATTGTTAAATCCATAAGGAATCCTATAGGATTTTCCAAAAATTTTCATAAGATAATGTGTGCTAGGATAGTATTTTACTTCAGCAACAATAATATCCTCCATAAATCACAGTTTGTATTTCAGAAGAAGTACTCTACTGAGAATGCCATTTACACGATCAGTTACCAAATTTTACAAGCATTAAATAGCAAAATAACGCCTCTTGATGTTGTCTATGACGTATCTAAGGCATTTGACTGTGCGAATCACAATATTCTCCTGCATAAACTGAAATTTAATGGAACTCATGGTACAGCAAACCAACGCGTAATGCTATGTCTAAGTAAAAGAAAGCAGAAAGTTATACTTAATAATTCAGCCAATGGAAACAGGGAAGATCCTTTTGACAGCGGATCAATCACTTATGGGGCTCTACAGGGTTCAGTCTGAGGTCCACTATTGCTTCTGATGTATGCAAACGACTTTCCGTCTGACATACAATAAAAAGAAATATTTCTTTTCTCGAATGGCGCTATAATTGTTATGACCAAAGAAAAAAATTACGCACCAACAGAAGAAATGGTAAAGAATTTTCTTACATATTCCGTTCTACACATCTAGATCTACTACACCATTCATATGTGTAACACACAGTGCCAAAATAATAACTGGGGTGAGAACTTCAAAAACTTCAGATGTTCATGCTGATGACATTTTAACTGAAAAAAAACACATTTTGCGATTCCTAGTCCAACTTAGTTCATCCACATTTGGACTTCGAATCATTGCAAATCTTATGGAGAAACAAATGAACAAGATGACGTATCTACGTATTTTCTTTCAATAACTTCATATGAAACAGTGTTCCGTGATGGTTCTAAGAAAGAAAGTATCTACTGTTAAGTAAAGTTCGCTACGGATTTCTGTTCCAGTTGTGCTCTCTGCCCAGTTTTTTCATCACTACTGACCACCCAGTAAGCTGGAGAATGGCGATTTATGCTGAACATGAACTCCGTATCGAACGAGAAGGCGTAGAGGTTAGCACACTGGATTCGCATTAGGGAGGATGACGGTTCAAATGCCATCCGGCCATCCAGATTTAGATCATACGTGATCTCCCAGGCAAACACCACGAGGGTTCCTTTGACAGGATACGGCCGATTTTCTTTTGCATTCTTTCGGAATCCGAGAGTTTGCTCGGTCTCTAATTACCTCGCTGTCGACAGGACGTTAAATTCCAACTTTTACTTTCCTTTTACGAAGTTTGTGAATATAATTTGAAAGATTGTGCAGGAATACTTTCTGAGTATTTCAGTATAAAGAATCCGTGGTCTCCAATAGCTCGTTACAGAGCAGCTTCGGTTAGTTTGATTTCTTACCTCCATTTATGTTGGCACCTGCATTCCAATGAAAATATACGCACAGCAGTGCAAATTTCGACGCTAAACGCAATGTCTCTTGTTTTAAAATTCCTCCATTCATCACCAAACTGCTGTTAACTACAGTAACTACACTCTTCGGCCTCAAGCTTGTTCTTTCCGGTTCTGTCTCGGGTTTGTTATTCCAGCAGTGTTGGTTGTAACTTAAGAATAACACTCAGCAGTATGTATAGGTTTATTGATGAAGAGTTTCTCAATGTGTATCCCGCTTAAGGATTCGCAGAATGCGTTCTAAGAGAGGTGTAACGACGCTGCTCTGGGCTGTTTACACAGTGGCAACAATCACAGTACTTTTGATGCTGAAGACTGTTGCATGGAACTTTTGTTTTCTGTTGTCATTTTTGGTGATTGCGAGTATTTATCGCTGTTGTGAAGGCATTTTACAGAAATGAAGGTAACTGGAGTAACTAACGGAATAGGAAATAATCACATTATCGCTCTGTAAGAACCATGGGAGTATATGGGTCCTTAAAACCAAACTACTGCCGGGGTGGCCGAGCGGTCCTAGGCGCTACAGTCTAGAAGCGCGCGACCGCTACAGTCGCAGGTTCGAATCCTGCGTCGGGCATGGATGTGTGTGATGTCCTTAGGTTAGTTAGGTCTAAATAGTTCTAAGTTCTAGAGGACTGATGACATCAGAAGTTAAGTCCCATAGTGCTCAGAGCTATTTGAACCATGTTTTGAACTTCCAAATTAACACTGAACAATATCGAACACTTTGTCAGTGCAATTTGTGCTCACGCTGTGAGCTATCTGATCAACTCTATTGGGGCACCCGTACGTCCAGTTATAGCAGGAGGCAGGGAGTATTGGGTTGTCTAGCTATTGGATGTTACCTGCGCATAAAATCCATCGGGGACTTCCAAGACAGATTCTGATGAAACCCCCGGAAGGAACAACCGCAGCTAACTCAAGACCAGACATACTTCGTATGCTGACGGACAGATACCGTCCATCATTGCACAGGGTGGTTGTGAAAAATCGCAAGCAATCAACAGAAGTAACCACTTTTGATTGGAAGTATGAATCAAAAAACACCATCAGTAAGCCGATTTTCTTAATTCGTACTTCCAGTGCATTGAATACAGTCACGTTTACAATTGCAAAATTTGGACAAAATTAAATGACTTTCGAGTTCTAAAGTACTACCAGCAGCCCACCAAATGCGATTGCTGTGCGTAAGGAATTAAAAATAGTGGGGTACAATGGTCGAGGAGGTGCTCTAAGCAACACATTTCTGCAGTCAATACTTAGCGATACTTGATGTGGTGTAAAGGGTGACGGCACTGGACAATGGATGACTGTAAACGAGTCATTTACAGCAACTGATCACGCTATGCCCTGTGGCAATCCGACGGTAGCGTTCGGGTTTGGCGAATGCTAGGTGAACATTAAATACTATAATAATTGGTGCCAACAGTGAAGTACAGACGATGTGTTGTTGCAGTTATGGGGTGTTTTACTGGTTTAGGATATGGTCCTTTCATTGGAGTTAAGAAAACACTAAATTCGGAAGGCTACGAAACATTTTACAGCTTTGTGTTCTACATACAGCGGTGAACAGTTGGGAGACGGTGATTGTCTCAGTATGAAAAAGCACCCTGTCATCAAGTAACATCCCGTAGGCAAGGTCTGGCTGCTCAGTATCGCAACTCGAATACATTGGGACGTCTTTTGGATGATTGAGAACCTAGACTTTGCTGACGACTCCAGCGTTTCCACCGTCACTGCGTTCTTTGATTCCGGTTGTTAAGGATTAATGGACTGCTGTTCGTCCACAGATATTCAGACATATCATTAAAAGTGTGCGTAGCAGAGTTCAAGTCGTCGCAAAGGCGAAGAGTGTACACAACCTATATTATGTCCACTAACAGGTATCCGCGTACTTTTTATCAGATACTATAGATGTTCATGAATATTACGCCCACAGCGTAATCCTCCACTAATAAATACGAAAACATCAGATCTGCAGGCGTACCAAAACGTTCTTACGTAAATTCAGTATTATGCTTACAATTTCAGTTTTTGAAAGCTGGGCACCATTAGAAATCTGGTCACTGTGACAATTTTTAAATAGGATAGACATTTATTCCTTATTCACTTAAAAGGTAAACAACAATTTTCCAGTTGTATGTCAATAGCGACCTCCCCGCATGGGCAACACTAAGTATCTAGATCTCGATAACATGTCTGGCGTAGTCGTAATTTTGATTACGGGCACTTCGAAAGGTTAAAAAGAACTGAACAACGTTAAACTGAGTAACATCAGTTCATAAAACTTTAACTAATTAAGCTGCGCATGCTATGAAAGTTCAAATGGTTCAAATGGCTCTGAGCACTGTGGGACTCAACTGCTGTGATCATCAGTCCCCTAGAACTTAGAACTACTTAAACCTAACTAACCTAAGGACATCACACACATTCATGCCCGAGGCAGGATTCGAACCTGCGACCGTAGCAGTCGCACGGTTCCGGACTGCGCGCCTAGAATCGCGAGACCACCGCGGCCGGCTATGAAAGTTCTCAGAAAGCGTTAATTTTATGTATTATACCGAACGAAAATACGCTCGTCACTACAACGGTGGGCAGTTTGGTTTGCTACAACACAAAATATTAGTTCACTTGATTACAACATACATAACAAGAATTACTTTTTATACATTCCATTTCTACAGGAATGACATGAGTGTTTACAACTGTCTTTGAACATTAACGTATCACTCGATACAGACAATATACACGTCTCTCACTCAGAGTACATTCAACAACAATTTTCAGGTAGAGCTATGCCTAACTAACCACGCAGCTGGCCCGCTAGAAGACAATGCTGTCGTCTTACTCGGTGACTAAGAACTGGGCTGAATAGTCCATGCTTGCTCGGCCGTAAGCAGAAGTGCCGATGCGGCAGCGTAGCGAAACGTTTGTGGGTGTGGCTACGGCAGTGTCGCTGGTTCGTCGATTCGGTTTGCAGCGACTGCAACTGTCTTTTCTTGTGGTTGCGTTGCGAGATACCCAAAATGTCGTGCTTGGGCACATCGCTCTTCGGACGAGACCACATTACCTGTTCCTTCTGTAACTGGCGTTTGGTATGAGGTGAGATGGGAATGGTAATAGCTGCAAGGTACTGTGGCACATGTGCCGCTCGAGTACAGCACAAATAGCGCGGCCACCCAACTCCAGCGCAGTCCGTTTTCTGTGTGACCTTTCACCGCATTCTGCTTCACACCCCTTGAATACTCACTCTATGCCAAAAAATCCTTTCTTGTAAGCCCTCCACCGCAGGTCATTCGGTACGTCGGTGGTAGCTCAAGCCGACTTCCCAGTAGCGGTAGTTCGTAGCAGCCTGGCACTGCAGTTGGGCAGCCCTGTACCTGCTGCCACTAGATGGGAATGGCATCGTTTCCAAGGAGATGGGGTACTCTAATTCATCACAGATCAGCCAATCTTCACGAAATTTTATAAATTATGTACACAAATATTGCTCGTGAATCCGTCTATCTGTCAGTGAAAACGTATAATAATTCCACAGCACTTCCTTCGATTAATCTGAACATACATACAGATACTACAGCGGAGATCTTCATTTTGTACAGGGTGGTCAGAAATGGTCTGAAAAGCTTGCAAGGTACGCTGCGCTGAGAAATAACTGTCAAGAAAGAAGTTCAATGCGTACCGCCGTTTCCGAATTAATTAGCATTTAAGTTAGCCAGCAGGTCGTTGCACCCTCAGATCCAAGCGGCCTGCTCCTGTCGCCAAACTCGTTCTTCGTTTGTGTTCCTAAAACCGAACAAGAGAGCGATACAAAAATTGGAATAGGATGGCAGTAAGGATCGAACCAGAGTCAAAGGCTGAACAGTCCCATGCGACATCAGGAAGATATGAGAAAAACTGAGACTAATTTTATCTGGCGATTGCCTTGAATTAGCTCGCGAAACGATCTCATTGGCTAACTTCAATGCTAATCAATTCTGAAATGGTGCAATGCATCGAACTTCTCGGCACAACCTACCCTCCAACAACCTTACATACTTTTCAGACTTTTTCTGACCACCTACTGTAAGCACACACAGATAACAGTCAATGTAATAAACACTCTTCATAAGTCACCCACGATATTATTTCATCTCTCTCCTGTTAATTAACTGCTTAAAGTCCACTTTAATACGAAGGTGTGGTGAAAAGTAATGCGTCCCAATTTTTTATCTGAAAGCTCTTAAAGTTCCTTTTTAAATAAAAAAAGTGTTACATTCTACATCTTTATTATTCATGTCGACGGGTTCACTGTTATCGATCATTCTCCGTACAATCCCGGCATGGTCCCAACTAATTTTCATCTGTTTCCAAAACTTACAGAACACTGTTAAGGACTTCAGTGTGACGGTGAAGAATGGTACAACCGAAGGTATGGTTGTCATTCCGCCAACAAAGTCAAACATTCTATAGTGACAACATCAATAAACTGATCTCTCGTTGGGAGAAATGTGTACGTCACCACGGTGATTATGTTGAGACATAAATATGCAGAAATGAAGAATAAATGTTTAGAATGTTAATAATATTTATTACATTTCAAAATCCTTTAAGAGTTTTCACGTAAAGCATTCTGAGGTATTACTTTCAGCAGGCCCTTGTATCTTTAACCCTTAACCCGAAACATCTCTGAGATGTGCGTAGCTAGAAACATGCGGTCTCTCAGACCACCTAGTATTTCATATCACACAACTCCATGTAAGTTGACAGAAATCGGGTAAATAGTCAGTTAATCCATGTTATAAGTAAATGTTTTACTTTCCAGGCCATATAAACAGTTTGTTGTTTAAATTATATAAAGTAAACATGAAATATCACAAATATGTGCGTCATTCAGTGTCAGATTTCATATGATTTTCACCACTGTTGCACCAGACAATATATTCCTGAATATAAATAAAATATTGCAGAAAATATAAAAAGAGATAATGAACTGACTGAAATATTAAATCACATCTCTTTCGCAAAGTCGACACACATCTTTCTGCTGTATTCCAGGCAAACTGGGTGAGCACATTTGATGCACTTTACGCCGTTTCCCTCTTCTTGGACACTTCATACACGTCTTACTTTGGTCCATTCTATCACTTGGCATGCCTTCGCTTGGTTGCTGAGTGTCTCCCAGAACTTTGTGGATCATTTCCTTGACGTTTTCAGGTAAATTATGAATTTCCAGGCGTCTTCTTGGATGAGGCTCTATCAGCTCCATGGCCAGACTTTTCGTGAATTTGAGACGATTTAGCCTGGGGTTTCCTCTGTAGCACAAATACAGAACAAAACTGTTCACATAACTGATGTTTACAAGTGTGTAAAAGACTGCATTTGGTCAGCGCCTTGTACGTCTGTTTGACGAACAATTGGCACATATCATGTAGAGCACATCTACTCCAGATTTAGTTGCATTGTAGTAACATATAATTTATGACTTATTTTTTTATGGTATCATTTTCAGTGGAATGATGCATTGAAGATACAAGAATTACTGTCTCGTTTCTCTTAGGAACAAATTAAACCAGTGTTGTATTCTCAGAGAATCCATATAATGCTGACCCAACTGGCCTACATTTATCAGCCAAAAACACTTGAGGAATTTCGTGTTTGTTCTTTCTGACCATTCCTGCGTATGTTATTTCCCTCTTTCTCAGCTCACGAATGAGCTCTATAGATGTAAACCAGATGTCAGTGGTAATGTTTTTGTTATTTCCTTCTGTTGTTTTGCACAGACGTAAAACAGCGTGAGTTGGTTCGGTAAGCTTTTTCTCTTCTTCTTTCAGGCCACATCCATCACTATCTTTCCCTGAATATATGCAGGCATTGAAGAGGCAAGCGCTTCTAGAATATGTGTGGCACATAATTTTTATGCCGTATTTGACTGGTTTGCTACGCATATAAACGCGGACAGTACATATTCCCCTGAATGGAAGTAACATTTCATCCACTGTAACGTTGCCTTTTGCACAGTATAACTGCTGTGAATTGAAAATGAATTTCTCAAAAATGTTTGCTATTGTAGCTGCGCGATCTGACCTTTTTCTTTTGTTTCTGGTAGTCGCATCGTCAAGTCTCAGACTGCTTAAAAGTATTTCAAAGCGCTTTGCCGACATTGTCACCACAAATATACGCGATCGGTCAGATCCTTTTCGAAAAGAGACAATATATCTTCATGAGACGATCTGAATATTGATATCATCATTAGAAGGCCTATGAAAGCTTTGATTTCAACGTTGTCAGTATTTCTGTAATTGGACGGATTAGTTGTTTCCTGCAACCTTGCCCTTATTGTACTCAGCTTCACGTTTGTATGTAAAACTGTTTAATCTATCATGTCATAATCAAATTGTCCCATATTTGAGACTTAGTAGGACTTTGTCCCAAACTTCGACTTTTGGCTGTTAGGCCATAGGCCAGGAATCCCTCCTTTTAGAATGTTGTGCTCGGGTGTTCTTCTCGTTCTAACAGGATCAGAACGTTCCCATTGGAAATTATTTTTCCCATAAAAGTACTGTGTTTTCTTTGAGGTATTATTTGTAGTATAGACCGCTCCAGGCACTTCTTCCAATAAAACATTTTCTTCACTAGTATCACTCTCTGTTTCATGGTGACTATCAAGTAATCTGGATCATTAGAATCGTCAAATGTGTTGTTATCGATCCCGTTTTCCTCTTCATCTAAAACCAAGATTCCGAATCTGGATAAGCTGCAGATATGTAACTCTACTTTGAAAATCGATCCATATTGTACCTGAAATACGACATAAATTCACGCATAGAAGAAGACCCTATAAAATAACAGCCACTGAAAGCAGAACATGTAATTAGAAACTTGCGGTCTATTCGACCCACCAAATTCTTGTACGTAATACGAAACATGCGGTATCTCAGGCACACAACTTCGCGCACTCCTCTAAGCAACACTTTGTATATCTTCACTGACGAAGTAAAACTGATTGTTGAACGCTGCTTTACACGCGTTAAGTATTGCGACGAAGGTACTGGGAAAGTGAAGCCAGGCTTTTTTGCAGGGCTGCTGCACTCGTCATTTAAAATAAACGAGGGGTCTGAGAGACCGGTGTTTCGGGTTGAGGGTTAAAACGACCATGGTTCTCGCGTTCATACTCCGGCCCCAGACTCCATACTGTTGCCTGGAAACAATGTGTATCGGTCACAGCTGCTAAGCTGCAGTTCAAAGAGAAATGAAAAGAGCGTATGGCGTCGTTGGCCGGGAGGCCCCTTCCGGAGAAATTCGGCCGCCAAGTGAAAGTTTCAGTTGACACCACAATGGGTGACATGCCCGCCGGTGAGGAGAATGAAACGATGATGAGGACAACACAATACCCAGTCTGCGAAAGGATAAAAACCTCCAACACGCCTGGGAATCGAACCCGGGCACGCTGCTCGGGAGGCAAGCACGTTACCACCCATATGAAACTTCCTGTCAGATTAAAACTGCATGCCGGACTGAGACTCGAACTCGGGACCTTTGCCGGGGCGTGAGTCGTGCTTGGGTATCTCAGTTGGTAGAGCACTTGCCCGCGGAAGGCAAAGGTCCCGAGTTCGAGTCTCGGTCCGGCACACAGTTTTATTCTGCCGGGAAGTTAAATACCAGCGCATACTCCACTGCAGAGTGGAAATCTCACTCTCGTTACCACCCAGCTAAGGAAGCGAACCTTCAAAGAGAACCAACGCTGGAAGAAAGGGTACAAGACCCCTGGGTAAGGTGAGCGGTGTGCTTAAAATCGTCCTGAATGTGAGCAACATGATCACGAAATAGCAGATGGCTCGTGATCCATACAGCACTAGAACTGTTCTTGGGGCATGGCAACGTGAAGTATCACAAACGCTTTCAGAGTAGAGTGGGGTCGGAACATGCTGGCCTGCACCGCAGCTGGTGCCTGGCTGCACGGCGCGGCGCAGACGCCTGTAGGATAGCAGGAGTCCTCGGGGAAGTTACTGCACTCGAGACCGAAATGAGAACGCGTCGAGGGTGCAGCAATCTCCACCGAGGCCACCTGCCGCTGCCGCTACTCTTCGATGGCGCTGCGCTGGCGCTTTTCCAAAGCTGCACTCCATTGCCCACTCTTATTCCTGGTTTCAGAAGTCTCGCTTCCTTCCACAGTACACTGGCACTTTGACACCATATACTCATGTCTATAAAATGTGTAGTGTTCCAACGTATTTTGGTAGCGCACCCCGGGTAATTAATATTGATCTTGTAATGCTACTGCTAAAAATAATACGGGAATTGTCAAGCGGTGTCGACGTACTTTGTAGTGCGATGCTATGTAAATTTCTTTGCGCGCTTCATATCGTTGTATGTACGTATAGCCTACCGTAAGTGTCACGTTTGTTTCTTTGTTGCTCGAGCTTTGGCTGCGACACTGAAAAGAGAGGGTGTTGGGATTCCCTGGGACACAGCAATGGAAGCCTTGTTCGCTCGTCGGGATGTGGAGGTGACGTGAAATAAAAAAGTTTATTTGAACAGTAAAAGCAGTTATTCGGTGTCATGTGCGTGGCGCTGTTTAATAGTGTAATACTTAAAGCAATTCGTGAGTGTATCATATAAACTTACATTCGTACACATCTCCCATGCCGCTTTGATTGAACCAGGTATATCGTCATAAATCTCTTGAGAAAGTGATCAGTACACTTGTGTAGTTTGAGCTTAAAGTGAACCAGATTTATGCATGAGTAGGGTGCACGAACAGCGCAAGCCTGAGAAACAACAAAATTCGTAACAGAGATGATACCACCATACCTGTGTTAACGTATTCTATATAACAGCGCTCGTTCTCTCACTAGTGAACTTTATATGGTGTTCAGACTTTCCAGCAAATCTACAGTAGACAGTGCCATGCAAGTCGTCCCTGTCTTTCCAGCTTGGGCCAAAGCCTCAGGTAGGGGTCATATAGTTCACAGTCGAAAAAATAAGCGTTCCTGCCACTTAACGAAGTACAGTTTGAAGCTACAGCAAACCACTATGATTCAGCCAGCCAGACCGGTAACAGCTTGAGACGAAAAATACATTAATAAATGATAATGACAATTGCTCACATGGCTGGCCATTCATGCTGTCAGGTGGCACAGACTCAAAATGAAAATTCCTATGACTGCGTATAAGAGACGTGATCTGACGAATTCGTGACGCTACTTGAGTAGCTTCTATGTCAGATCTCTTAAATGTAACTGATTTGAGTACCATATTTGGTCTTGTTTCTGTTACAGGAATTCATAGTAAGTATATGCTCGAGGGTGGAAATACTTTATAGAACATAATATATACTTAAATATAATCACACAGCAGTTCATCCCTATCGAAACTGCGTTGCAAAAACTTGTTTCAGTAACAGAATATGGAAAACACATTTATTATATGCACAAAATAAACAGGTTCACAGGCCATTGAGTATGCATGGATACTAAAAAGTTAAATTTTCAACATGCACCTCAAATAAATAAAGAAAAATTTATACACATTTTCTTCTAAGAGATATGTCCCGAAACACACGCTGAAGAGCATACGATAATTCTTAGGTTATCTAGCCACGCCCTATGAAAGACAAAATCAGTTTACATCATTTATCTAGATTGATTACATTATCGCATTGAATATGTGCAGAAGTCAGTTTTTAAGTAACACATTATCTCATATTATTAATACTACAAATATTAATAATACTACAAAATTCATGAAGGGAGTAGATTCCTATTAGCAGCTAAACTTTTCATAGCTACTGGTAAGATTTGAAAATTTGTGTTCCTTAATAATGTATACCTTTCTGGACTCAAGCAAGTGACTTTCAATCTTTGATAAGATCATTCTCATTTCTAGTATGAATTCTATAAACATAGCTGTAGAGCTAAAGTTATATATTGTTTATGATAAAATTTCAATGAGGAATAAATTTATTATAAAGCAGTAGTTATTATGCCTA
Organism: Schistocerca gregaria; assembly: GCF_023897955.1. NCBI lineage: Eukaryota > Metazoa > Arthropoda > Insecta > Orthoptera > Acrididae > Schistocerca > Schistocerca gregaria. Next base: position 299,552,538 of record NC_064920.1, on the reverse strand, counting down.
CTTCCTTGAGTAGGCCTCTGCAGGACATTCTTCAGTACGCAACACTAATAATAGCACGCACTTCTAGATACGGAGAATACTGATAAGTTACCTAAAAAAAAGACCGAGAATGATATTATGTACTGGAAATAAGTGAAGTATGATTGCTTTTTTTCATTTTTACATCGTCTGTATATGGTCAAATCTACATTGTAAATAGAAATTAGTTTAGTCGCTACAACAACTCTGTGGCATGCTCCTACGAACTGAATTTATTATCGAGTTGTAATCCTAAGAATTTAATATTGCCCATCTCTTCTAACTGCTTATCATCATATTTCAGATATAATTCTGCACACAGAGAACCATTTCGAAGTTCAGTGACCAAGAATTGGATGTAAACCAGTTGTTAATTCCCACGAAAATGTCATTAACAGTTCCTTCTGAAAGTGAGCTTGATTTGGTATTTACTGCCACATGTGTATTATCTACAGACAAAACGACCAGGATCTCTGGTAATCATTGATTAAAAGTCTTTAAGATACATAACTAAACGTGTGCGCGCTGTAACACAACATTGTGAGACAGCATTCGTAATCATTTCCCTTTTAGATAATGACTAATAGTCAAATACAGGACTCTTTGCTATCGAAATTCCTCTGTTTTCTATCAAAGAGATACGATCTGAACCACTTTCCAGCTTTTCCTTTCATAGGATAATATTCTAGTGTATTTAAAAGGATAAACCACAGAATATATCAGTAACACGTAATTTATTGTCTGCCGAATTAAGTACATTCTCGCTGTATGTTTCAATATCCTCCGCAATATCTGAATCCCGTTAGAATGCAACCTGTTAATATGAAATATTTTATTTCAAGTCAGATGGTTAAGAAGACGCTCGTATATTAAGTTGTCCAAAATTTTCAAGAAAATGAAACTGGAAATTGAAGGAAGTTTGATGGTTTTTGTTGATATCTTTTCTTATATTGTACGGAGGCTCAGCTTCAGCATATTTGGACCAATCGGGAACCAGTTATAAACGACTGATTACAAAAAAAAAACTAACTATGCAACTCAACTAAGAAGAATTGCAACTTCGTTTGTATTTTGTGACAAATTTTTTGAAAGTTTTGATAGTGAAAATTACTCTTCCTGATGTAATGGTGGTCATACCCATACCACTGATGTTTCTATTGACTGGCCTGAGATATTAGATGGCAATATCTATTAAACACGATAACCTCCTATCATCAGTAATACTTGTCAAATGCTTGTTAAAACGTTTAGCAACTCTGCACACGTATGTTATCAATGTACCATTCACTCTTAAAGATATGAGCGCGTACCAAAATGTAATGCCTTTAAATTTTTGATGTGAAAAAACTTAAAGCTTATTCAATACAACAATATGTATTACCATTGTACCTCTTTATATTTCACGTGAAAGATTTTCTTCTAAACATAGTCACCTTGGTGATGAACACGTTTCTCACGTTAGTCCAGTTTGCTGATATCGTCGCTGTACAATGTTTTCCTTTGTTGACGGAGCCACAACCGCACGTTTGCTTGCACCGACGCATCACCATCAAAGTGAAGTTCTCGAAGGCGTTCTTTATGTTTTGGAAACAGATGAAAATGTGGGGACAGTACGGAGGAACCCAAGGCGTCGGATTGTTGCAGGTGTCACAGCGCTTATGTATGTTCTCGCATTGTCATGGTGAAGGAGAGCGCACTCCGTGTGTTGACGTACTCTTCGAATTCGAAATTCGATTACAGCACGCTGTCTTTTACGCAGCAACACAGTTACGTTGCCGACTACCATTTTACACGCTAGCCCTGTAGCGGCAGAGGGCTCCAAAGATGCAGACATGAAGAATAAAACTGCAGAATGTTAATAACGTTTGTTTTATTTAAAATTCTTCACGAGTTTTCACATAAGAAAATTCGTAGGAATTTCTCTTCAGTACGTCCTTGTACCTACGCCTCCTCATCTCTGGGTGTACCAGTCTCTTCCTTATCTATATTCTGTATTGTCTTTGTTACGTCATATCACTATTCTTCTCTCGTACTGCACTTCGTTCGATGTTTGTACTACTTTCTTCAATATTTTATAGTATGCCTTCTAATGAGCTTTAATGTTAGTATCATAGCTGTTTCTGACTGATGCGTACCAGTTTATATTCTACAAAAACCTCTACTTCTTGATTAATCCGTGGCTTTTCTGTAGAATTTGACCTAATGTCGTTGAATTTCTGGTGAGGAAGTTTTTAAAGAAGGAAAGCTCTTGATTAATAAATCTGTTGTATTTTGTGTTCATTTCGTGAGCTCTGTTTACACGACTCTGCTTCTGGTATGAGAAAATTTCCTAAACCTTACAATTTTTGGTTTACTATCCTCCTGGACTGTAATGATTGTAATCAATCGTTTTGTGGTGCACAGTCGTGTTATTGTTCGTGATGATAATGACGATGACGATGGTAATGACGGTGACGATGACGACGACGACGATGATGACGACGATGACGACTACAATGACTATGATGACTATGATGACGATGACGATGACGATGACGATGATGACGACGATGATGACGATGACGATGACGACGACGACGAAGACGACGATGACGACGACTACAATGACTATGATGGCTATGATATGATGACGATGACGATGATGACGATGACGATGATGACGATGACGATGATGACGACGACGACGAAGACGACGATAACGACGATGACGACGATGGCGACGATGACGACGATGACGACGATGACGACGACTACAATGACTATGATGACTATGATGACGATGACGATGATGACGATGACGATGATGACGTCGACGACGACGACGAAGACGATGACGATGACGACGATGGCGACGATGACGAAGATGATGACGATGACAACGACGATGACGACGACGACGACGACGATGACGGTATTAGAAGGGAGGGAACTGTGTGGGAAACAGGTTTGGTGCCACTTCTTTCTAATGGCACCAAGAGGACTGCCTCATCTGACATCCTCAACCCATGGGTGAGTTACTGTCAACTGCCTCATTGACTGGAGAAGACTTGGATTCACCTTCAGTGATGAGACCCGTTTCGAACTGAGTCCTAATGACTAGCGAAGACGTGTCTGGAGACACTCCAGACAGCGGTGTGAGACCAACGTGACTGTTGCCCTCTATACCGCCCCACATTCAGGAATGCTGGTCTGGGGTGGCATTTCTTTTCACAGCAGGACCCCTTCGGCTGTCATGCGCAGGACCCTTACAGCACAGCCGTATGTGGACGATATTCTACAGCTCGTTTTCCTGTCCTTCGTGGTGGACTAGGCAGGGATTACATTTCAGCGAGACAATGTCCGCTCGCAAACGGTAAGTGTTTGCGCTGCTTATCTTTGTACTTGTCAGACCCTATGTTGGCCAGCAAAGCCGCCGGCTCTCTACACAGCTGAGAAAGTCTGGAGCATTATCGGCAGGGCCCCTCCAACCATCTCGGGCTTTTGACGATCTAACGCACACGATACCCATCATCAGGACATCTAAAACTCTATCCATCAACGTTAAGACGAGTAACTGCTTAGTTAAGCGCCAAAGACCGTTTCCCTTCAATAAACCATCTACATCTACATCTACATACATACTCCGCAGTCCACCATACGGTGCGTGGCGGAGGGTACCTCGTACCACAACTAGCATCTTCTCTCCCTACTCCACTCCCAAACAGAACGAGGGAAAAATGACTGCCTATATGCCTCTGTACGAGCCCTAATCTCTCCTATCTTGTCTTTGTGGTCTTTCCGCGAAAAGTATGTTGGCGGCAGTAAAATTGTACTGCAGTCAGCCTCAAATGCTGGTCCTCTAAATTTCCTCACTAGCGATTCACGAAAAGACCGCCTCCTTTCCTCTAGAGACTCCCACCCGAGTTTCTGAAGCATTTCCGTAACACTCGCGTGATGACCAAACCTACCCATAACAAGTCTAGCAGCTCGCCTCTGAATTGCTTCTATGTCCTCCCACAATCGGACCTGATAGGGATTCCAAACACTCGAGCAGTACTCAAGAATAGGTCGCACCAGCATTCTATAAGCGGTCTCCTTTACAGATGAACCACATCTTCCCAAAATTCTACCAATGAACCGAAGTCGACCATCCACCTTCCCCACAACTGCCATTACATGCTTGTCCCACTTCATATCGCTCTGCAATGTTACCACAAATATTTAATCGACGTGACTGTGTCAAGCTCTGCACTACTAATGGAGTATTCAAACATTACGGGATTATTTTTCCTATTCATTTGCATTAATTTACATTTATCTATATTTAGAGTTAGCTGCCATTCTTTACACCAATCACAAATCCTGTCCAAGTCATACTGTATCCTCCTACAGTCCCTCAACGACGACACCTTCCCGTATACCACAGCATCATCATCAAACAGCCGCACATTGCTATCCACCCTATACAAAAGATCATTTATGTAGATGGAAAACAACAGCGGACCTACCACACTTCCCTGGGGCCCTCCAGATGATACCCTCACCTCCGATCCATCCAATTATTCTGAAATTGTTATTGTTTTTTTCTGTGTACATGCACATCCCGTCTACCGATTTTAGTCGCATTCGGATAATTCGTTTGTGGTGCGTCTTTTTTTTTAGTTTACAATGAATTAAAAGTTCACGTAGCTACAGACTTCACAGGCATCAGTAGTGTTGTCATTTGATATCTGGTTCTCTGCATCAGAAAGTAACCAAATTATAAATACAATGCGACAGTCAACTTCCTAATATAAACTGAACAAGAATTGTAAAAAGCACTCCAGCGTGACATCTTCGTAAAGAACTTAAAATAACAGGAACGAATCTCAATAACAGCAGCAACACGTTGTGAGTAGGCTGTTTACGTTTTTATGTTGGTAACGTCGCGTAGTGCTCTGTATGAAAATTACTGGCTGTGCTGTGTGCAGTATGTGGCTGGTTGGCATTGTTGGAATATACGCTATTGTAGCGTTGGGCAGTTGCATGTAAACAGCGCGTAGCGTTGCGCAGTTGGAGGTGAGGCGCCAGCAGTGGTGGATGTGGGTAGATGGTGGAGTTTTGAGAGCGGATGATGTGGATTTGTGTCCATTGTTGTTGTTGTGGTCTTCAGTCCTGCGACTGGTTTGATGCAACTCTCCATGCTACTCTATCCTGTGCAAGTTTCTTCATCTCCCAGTACCTACTGTAACCTACATCCTTCTGAATCTGCTTAGTGTATTCATCTCTTGGTCTCCCTCTACGATTTTTACCCTCCACGCTGCCCTTCAATACTAAATTGGTGATCCCTTGATGCCTCAGAACATGTCCTACCAACCGATTCCTTCCTCTGGTCAAGTTGTGCCACAAACTTCTCTTCTCCCCAATCCTATTCAATACTTCCTCATTAGGTATCTTATCTACCCATCTGATCTTAGCATTCTTCTGTAGCACCACATTTCGAAAGCTTCTATTCTCTTCTTGTCCAAACTATTTATCGTCCATGTTTCACTTCCATACATGGCTACACTCCATACAAATATTTTCAGAAATGACTTCCTCACACTTAAATCAATACTCGATGTTAACAAATTGCCCTTCTTAAGAAACGCCTTCTTGCCATTGCCAGCCTACATTTTATATCCTCTCTACTTCGCCATCATCAGTTATTTTGCTCCCCAAATAGCAAAACTCCTTTACTACTTTAAGTGTCTCATTTCCTAATCTAATTCCCTCAGCATCACCCGACTTAATTCGACTACATTCCATTGTCCTCGTTTTGCTTTTGTTTATGTTCATCTTATATCCTCCTTTCAAGACACTGTCCATTCCATTCAACTGCTCTTCCAAGTCCTTTGTTGTCTCTGACAGAATTACAATGTCATCGGCGAACCTCAAAGTTTTTATTTCTTCTCCATGGATTTTAATACCTACTCCGAATTTTTCTTTTGTTTCCTTTACTGCTTGCTCAATATACAGATTGAATAACATCGGGGATAGGCTACAACCCTGTCTCACTCCCTTCACAACCACTGCCTCCCTTTCAAGCCTCTCAACTCTTATAACTGCCATCTGGTTTCTGTACAAATTGTAAATAGCCTTTCGCTCCCTGTATTTTACCCCTGCCACCTTTAGAATTTGAAAGAGAGTATTCCAGTCGACATTGTCAAAAGCTTGCTCTATGTCTACAAATGCTAGAAACGTAGGTTTGCCTTTCCTTAATCTTTCTTCTAAGATAAGTCGTAAGGTCAGTGTTGCCTCACGTGTTCCAGTATTTTTTCAGAATCCAAATTGATCTTCCCCGAGGTCGGCTTCCACCAGTTTTTCCATTCATCTGTAAAGAATTCATGTTAGTATTTTGCAGCTGTGGCTTATTAAATTGATTGTTCGGTAATTTTCACATCTGTCAACACCTGCTTTCTTTCGGATTGGAATTATTATATTCTTCTCGAAGTATGAGGGTATTTCGCCTGTTTCATACATCTTGCTCACCAGATGGTACAGTTTTGTCAGGACTGGCTCTCCCAAGGTCGTCAGTAGTTCCAATGGAATGTTGTCTACTCCGGGGGCCTTGTTTCGACTCAGGTCTTTCAGTGCTCTGTCAAATTCTTCACGCTGTATCGTATCTCCAATTTGATCTTCATCTACATCCTCTTCCATTTCCATAATATTGTTCTCAAGTACATCGCCCTTGTATAGACCCTCTACATACTCCTTCCACCTTTCTGCTTTCCCTTCTTTGCTTAGAACTGGGTTTCCATCTGAGCTCTTGATGTTCATACAAGTGCTTCTCGTATCTCCAAAGGTCTCTTTAATTTTCCTGTAGGCATTGTCTATCTTACCCCTAGTGAGATAAACCTCTACATCCTTACATTTGTCCTCTAGAAAGAGTAATTTGTAAGACTAAATGTCATGAACTGATTTGTACTGACTTTTGAACACTATTAAGTTAAATACATTGTTTGTTCTCTATCAAAATCTTTCATTTGCTATCTATGCTATCAATAGCTGGTGCCTTCAGTAGTTAGAACCTTTTATTTAGCTGGCAGTAATGGCGCTCGCTGCATTGCAGTAGTTCGAGCAACGAAGATTTTTATGAGGTAAGTGATTCATGAAATATATAGGTTACTGTTAGTCAGAGCCATTCTTTTGTAGGGATTATTAAAAGTCAGATTGCGTTGCGCTAAAAATATTGTGTGTCAGTTTAGTGATGACCAGAATAAGTAAAGAGTGAAATGTCTGAGTACGTTTAGTTTTGCTCAGCTTTTTGAAAATCAGATGACGTAAGGGGGTTTACCAGCACAGTAATTCATTAATTTTTCTAAGGGGACGTTTCAATGTAGATGAGTACGACTTGCGACCAGCCATCGCGAGGCAGAAGCGAGAAAAAAGGTTTGCTGAGGTAAAGCGTTTCGCTATACGTCGGCAGTCATGTTAACACTTTAATACGGGCAGCGAGTATTTGTTCGAAAGCTCGTGGAGTAACTGGAAGGCCGAGCAGGTGTTGTTGAGGCCAGGACAGTAACTACCTGCCAGCTTGAGGCGCCGTGGAGTTGCTGGTGGGTTCCCGGCCGGAAGGGAGCCGCTAACAAGTGTCGCCGTGTCCGACCAGACGGGTGCTCACTATTTCACGAGGACACGGGGCGGCGCCTGCCAGCGCTCATCGCTTATTGATGGCGCCTTGTCGCTCGTAGCCCGCCGCTAAATGCACTGCTCGTGCGCTTCTGCACTCTACAGACCCAACGTCCCATCCCGGCTTCTCGCTATTCGTGTTGTCTCCCGTTACATTCGGTCACATATTGCATTACACTGGTATGACATACTCGTTATATACTTGTTGTTGTGGTCTTCAGTCCTGAGACTGGTTTGATGCAGCTCTCCATGCTACTCTATCCTGTGCAAGCTTCTTCATCTCCCAGTATCTACTGCAACCTACATTCTTCTGAATGTGTTTAGTGTATTCATCTCTTGGTCTCCCTCTACGATTTTTACCCTCCACGCTGCCCTCCAATACTAAATTGGTGATCACTTGATGCCTCAGAATATGCCCTACCAAACGATCCCTTCTTCTAGTCAAGTTGTGCCACAAACTCCTCTTCTCCCCAATTCTATTCAATGCCCTCATCAGTTACGTGATCTACCCATCTAATCTTCAGCATGCTTCTGTAGCACCACATTCTAAAGCTTCTAGTCTCTTCTTGTCTAAACTATTTATCGTCCATGCTTCACTTCCATACATGGCTACACTCCATACAAATACTTGCAGAAACGACTTCCTGACACTTATATCTATACTCGATGTTAACAAATTTCTCTTCTTCAGAAACGCTTTCCTTGCCATTGCCAGCCTACATTTTATATCCTCTCTACTTCGCCATCATCAGTTATTTTGCTCCCCAAATAGCAAAACTCCTTTACTACTTTAAGTGTCTCATTTCCTAATCTAATTCCCTCAGCATCACCCGACTTAATTCGACTACATTCCATTGTCCTCGTTTTGCTTTTGTTTATGTTCATCTTATATCCTCCTTTCAAGACACTGTCCATTCCATTCAACTGCTCTTCCAAGTCCTTTGTTGTCTCTGACAGAATTACAATGTCATCGGCGAACCTCAAAGTTTTTATTTCTTCTCCATGGATTTTAATACCTACTCCGAATTTTTCTTTTGTTTCCTTTACTGCTTGCTCAATATACAGATTGAATAACATCGGGGATAGGCTACAACCCTGTCTCACTCCCTTCACAACCACTGCCTCCCTTTCAAGCCTCTCAACTCTTATAACTGCCATCTGGTTTCTGTACAAATTGTAAATAGCCTTTCGCTCCCTGTATTTTACCCCTGCCACCTTTAGAATTTGAAAGAGAGTATTCCAGTCGACATTGTCAAAAGCTTGCTCTATGTCTACAAATGCTAGAAACGTAGGTTTGCCTTTCCTTAATCTTTCTTCTAAGATAAGTCGTAAGGTCAGTGTTGCCTCACGTGTTCCAGTATTTCTGCAGAATCCAAATTGATCTTCCCCGAGGTCGGCTTCCACCAGTTTTTCCATTCATCTGTAAAGAATTCATGTTAGTATTTGGCAGCTGTGGCTTATTAAACTGATAGTTCGGTGATTTTCACATCTGTCAACACCTGCTTTCTTTCGGATTGGAATTATTATATTCTTCTTGAAGTGTAAGGGTATTTCGCCTGTGTCATACATCTTGCTCACTAGATGGTAGATTTTTGTTAGGAATATTGTCTACCCCCGGGGCCTTGTTTCGACTTAGGTCTTTCAATGCTGTATCAAACTCTTCACGCAGTGTCATATCTCCTATTTCATCTTCATCTACATTCTCTTAGGAGTAACAGCGGATACTGATTGCGTGCAAAGAAGTCAACACCTATGGTCACACTGTTGTTTGACTCGTGGTGGAATATCACAGAAAACCAGAAATACCTGATCTGGTAAACGGCTGAAAATTGACACGAATCGTTCAACGAAAACCTACTAACAAAGTTTGAAGGACCAGTGTTGAGTGAGGCACCTAGGAATATACTTTATTAATGGACTGTGCCATGGTGCTGGGATGTTGAAGCATAAGAGGTATTCAAATGAAACCCCGTCATTAGTGTAAAGTAGCGGTAACGATTTTGTTAACACAAAAATGTAGTTATACACAGTATACATACTCAAAAATACCCGCCAAAACTGTTAGCACACTGATCCCATTGCGACGCCAGCCAGTCGATCCCATCCTTGAAGAAGCTAGTAGGCTGCTGTCGGATCCAGGCCTGGATACAGTCACATACTTCGTCGTCCGTTGCGAATCTGAGTCCTCGAATAGCCCGTTTCAGAGGTCACACTGTGACAGGTCGGGACTGTATGTTGGATGTTCCAGCGTTTCCCACCGACACTGTTGCAATGTCGTCTTCCCTGCATTGGCCATGCGTGGGCGGGCACTATCATGCAGGAGGATAACGTCCACGGTTATTCTGCGGTTGTCCACGACTAAAGCATTTCACTTCCGCAACCATTTCCGGTGTGATGACGCGATGAGCCTCTCCAGGACGAGCATCGTCTTCCAGTGACTCGCGCCCCTCAAAGAACCGTTTGCGCCATTCCACAACACTTGAACGACTCAGATTGTACTCACCGTACACAGCCATCATCCGTCGATACATTGCACGGACTCCAGCTCCATCCGCCGCCACAAATACAATAACTCCTCGTTGCTCCCGCTTACTCCCCTGCATGTTCGGTAGTTGACGATAACTGGTGTGATTACTTTCTCTTCGGGTTGAATCCAAACTGGCGCTATGCAACATCAACGCGTCAATCTCTCTCCCAATAGATGGTGCCACGATACCCGCAGTTACGTGGTGCCACCTTAGCCTAAGGCAAGGGTCTCATTTGAATGGACCTCATATATTTGAAAACAAAAAAATGTAATGTACGTATTTCTTTCAAAGTGATAATTAAAACTTCGTGGCTATCTCTCTTATCGTACCCTTATTCCAAATGGAGACGGTTTAACTACACACAAGACATGATATAAAGTATACATCGAGTCTTAGAAATACATGAGAAATACAACACAAAATGTTTTTTTTCTCTAGAATAGGTACCACTTAATATTTATCTCATAATCCACTCTCTATATTAACTGACCAGTCAGTGATTAAACTCCCTTCATTAAACATTTACTATTCACTCCAATCTAACAGGATCACTTACAAAAAGTAGCACCCATTTCAACCCAGTTCCCTGTATAATACACTTTGTCTTTTACATGTTTATGTGTTGTGTACGGTAACAGTATTTCGTAATAATAAGTTCCAGTATTGTTATTACGTATTGTTTTATTAATACTATTTTATTATTATTATTATCATCATCTACTTCCTGTCGTTTTCAGCAGTTATACTCTGTGTACGTATATAAAAAGTACATAAAAAGTAATAGAAACAAAAAGCCGTAGAACAGAAATTCTGCAGCAAAAACAGCATTCTCATATTTTGCACAATATGGCTTCGTTTAGTTTCCTATACACAAGAGTATGTTTAGTGTGACTACGTCCATAAATTTCCTGTCCCATAATGTGCTCTCGCGGCTTCAAATTCTACGTCCATCGCTTCATTACAGCCCTCAAATTGTTAATGATTTCTTGTCCTATAGGGCACTAAGTGACATACATGAAACTATCAATTAACAGTCTCAAAATTTTAAGAACATTAGACGTCACTGTTTGGTGAACAAAACAATTAGCTGCAGACGGTACTGTAGTTATACTTCGTCTGATAGCTGAAAAGCAGCACGTGCAACTATGTATAAAGGTTCGGAGGCGGACACATCACTCACACGTGACACATCTCCTCTCCGTATGGCTGTCAGGTCATCTTTAATCGTAACACTACCACATACTTTCTTATTGTCAAGTAGTGGTTAGGTCTCAGGCACTACAGCGTAATTGTAAGCAGTCCACTACTAGAGTTCTCCTTGAAGATACCATCTGGCTCCATGCATCCTGGAACTGTTAACACAAATGTCTTGATACAGCCAACTGCTGCCAGTCACGCGTCGCGTGTCCAGGAAACTGTAAAGTTTATCGCGTGCCCAGTCTAACAGTTTAATTAACTCTCTATTTGCGTCGATCTCTACACTTCGCTTTATAGCTGTCTCGCATACCGTGAGAAACGTCGTTGCAACTTATTTCCATCGTATTTTCTCTCATGGAAGCACACGAACTGTCAAAGCTAGGTATTACTGCACACTACCTGTCGAAGGAACCTCATGAACAGTGACGGCTACGCATAAACCAGTCACATCGTACAACTTTCATCATTCGTGTGCTCGTTACAAGCAGGCAGCCCAGAAGTAATTCTCCCTACTTTTTCAATTTGTAAACGTCAATAATACGGTAATAAATTAGTCTTTGGTAGTGATGTTGTAATCTTCCAGTGCATGGAAATAATAACCCCTTCCGTCGACCATAAGTAGCAGTTTAGTGGTCGAATTCCAAATTCATTCTAGATAATGACTGAATTCCTTAATGTTCAGTGTGAAAGCCAGATTGGCATCACTCATGGCGACAGCCCAACAACTTATGTCGTTAATTTTCCATCGCCGAGGGGGTATTGTTACCATTGTTGACCTCTGCGAGGTTGCGAGGTTTTTATGCTGTTATTGGAACCACATACCCTTGTTTGAATAATATCGACGATGAGCCAGGATATCGCGCAGAAATGCGCGAGTGTAGGTTCTACGTCTGGCGTCTGCTGCGAAAGTTCGCACACTGCACTTTCCCTCAGGTTTCGTAAAGCAAAATGATGCAACCTAATAGTGTACGTCCGAAAGTTCTGAAATCGACAAATGGCCTCCACTGTTTTTGTTGTGGTTGGCAGCAGAGCCAACACCGTGTTATTAAAGGAGGCCGAAATGCACGCGTTTTACCTCACGCAGGCTGGTGTGAGGTCTGGAACATGACAATGGAATTAGAATTGAGAAAAACGGACGTAGCTGGTGGAATACTTTACTTTAATCCATTAATGACGAACGTCGCTCTTGATGGTACATGATTTACAATATCTATAGAAACTGATCATGGCGCCTTGCTAGGTCGTAGCAAATAACGTAGCTGAAGGCTATGCTAACTATCGTCTCGGCAAATGAGAGCGTAGAAGTCAGTGAACCATCGCTAGCAAAGTCGGCTGTACAACTAGGGCGAGTGCTAGGAAGTGTCTCTAGACCTGCCGTGTGGCGGCGCTAGGTCTGCAATCACTGATAGTGGCGGCACGCGGGTTCGACGTATACTAACGGACCGCGGCCGATTTAAAGGCTACCACCTAGCAAGTGTGGTGTCTGGCGGTGACACCACAGTTTCGATTAATTGTACATTTATCAACATTTCTTACTAACTGCACGAGAAGCGAGACCAATGAATATAACAAGTACGCAGTTATTTCTTATTTTATTTGTCGAGTTCATGCTTTACGACGACCATCGTGGTATTTTCTATAAACTTGGCAGAATAGATTCTTGTCTCAATTTTGCCACCCTTCTAGCCCCTTCTGTGCCCTGGACACAGCTTACAGGCTTATATTCTTCGAACCATTATCGAAAACTCAGTTGATGGAATGGAATCAGACAATGTCTCCAAATAACTGAAAATTCAAACTTATACGATTAAAAGGGAAAATGATAACAGGTGTCTTTTGGGGTCATGTTTGAAGAGGAGGGAAGCAATCAGCTGTGCGCATTACATCGGGACCGCGAAGAAACTTCAAGTACGTCTTCACCGGGTTCATCCATCTAATATTCTCGTGCCATTGTACGAAAATGTCACGAAGTTCGCACATCAGGCATTTGAAACACTAGAATGTGGAGTCAAAGTGTTGCTTCATTTGTCATAAAGGTAGCGTTGTTCGATTCACTAACTGAAACTCTCGGCGGTCAGCAATTGAGACGTAAATCCGTCTTTAGCGGAAGCGTAATCTTCCGATACAAGTAGTGGGAAGAATAATAAATCTGGTTGCTTATATTAAATTGTATTTCAAATTGATTCACATATGGGTCAAAGTCGGCCCTAACCTACTATGTCCGTACTTAATGTCGTCTTTGGTTGAAGATAATGAGGCACTGTAAAAATTTGTGTAGTAATTAGCGAGGAACATAGGCAGTGATCTTTTATGCGCGAAATTTATGCGTTGTTGAAAACCGGGTTAATGCTGCAAAAATGGTTCAAATTGGTCTGAGCACTATGGGACTTAACATCTGAGGTCATCAGTCCCCTAGAATTTAGAACTGCTTAAACCTAACTAACCGAAGGACATCACACACATCCAACGGTCGCGCGGTTCCAGACTGAAGCGCCTAGAACCGCTCGGCCAGTTAATGCTGCAACGAGCAAAGGAGATTACTGGTAAAATACTACAATAAGCACGAAGGTTATGATTGCATTTTGTGTAATTTTCATTTGTGAAATGGAAACCATTTTGCTGTTTTGGTAAGACAAGGAAATACCACAAGTGTAATGACGATGATAAAACGAAAATGCTCGTTGTTTGTGGAAGTCATTTTCAGTGCGAATATCCCCTTAAATACATTTTTCACTAAAATGACAGACTTTTGAGTGCAACGGAGTACTGTGTCAACTTGAAGTGAGTTGAAGAATTAATAAATGTTTAAACCAGAGGAAGATGCTTATTCATATTCGCCACCGAGGCTTCGCAAAACTCTTCTGTCAAAGGGAATTTTTGATTAAAGTAAGCGGGACGGTTTTTTTACGCCAAATAAACAGCGTCGCATGTTGGGACGTGTAAGGCCCGCTCTCCAGTCCCTTTATGAATACGACAACAAGTGCTGCCACTCTGAAATCACTGGACGCAGCGGCAGGGCTTTATACCCCGCAGCAAAAATGAGGGGCTCTAACAGATCCTGACACTTTGCAGGGGGTTACGTTTCACACCACTTGTCAGTGACAAACAACCTAGTCGAGAAACATGAAGCTGGCGTATACACAGCCACCACGAACACCAGTGAACAACAAAATTTTACTTATTGTGCATATACAGTACTAGTGAACCAGGCGGTTCTTCAGAATTGCTAAATATGTAACACAATCGGAGATACATCCTAAACCCCTTCCGCCTCATCTCTCTGCACTATTCCTGCTCCTCCCTGTCTCTGTCCATCTTCTCCTCCTCCCCTCCTCTCCCTGTGCATCTCCTACTCCCTACTCCCTCCTCTGTCCGCCCATCTCCTCCCGCCCCCTTTCCACGTCCTACCTGCCCCCAACCCCCTCCAGCTCTCTGATCCTGAGTCTTATTCATTCTGACCTCAAACGAAGCCTTGATTTGGAATTGAAATAGCTGAAGATGAATAGGTAAAATGAAACCTTGACTGGTAACTGAAATAACTTAAGATGAATGGATAAAACTGTTGGTATCTTTGGTCTTCGTGGTATGAGAGACATCTCTCCAGCTGATGGACTTCTGAGAACACCAGCTGTAACTACAGTGTTTCAAATGGTTGTCGTCTGTGAATTCCTAGGATTACAAAGTTCTAGACCATTCAGATTCCGTAGTAGTATTCTAATCAAAGGCTGATAAGCCATAAATGCAATTCATCTATTTTCTGTAAAACCGACGGAAAGGAAGAAACCAAAACAGTAGATTTTATTTGGAAATGTGTGTAGATGTATAAGAAGAAAGAATAATACATAGGAGAGAAACAATTTGTGTAATGGTTTACATGCCCTCCTATGGTAGTTGAAACCGAGTGCGAGGACGAAATCGAAACCGCATATTTTCACTGCACAACACAACATTTTCTTTCACCCAGTCACTTTTAACAGCAAACCTGGCATAGTTGTTTAAAAAGCTATATATCCTGAATCCTTTTGGATTTTTGTTAGAGTATCACGTGTAAAGGTGGCAGTTCGAATGAATGTTAATTTCGCAACTTACATGAGATTTTATACGTCGTAACGAGTAGCTAGGTATGCCACATGACATACTTCAGTGATGGTGAGCAGATTTGCCTATCAACAAGTAAGGTATGTAATGCAAAAGACAAAGTTTGCTGCGAAAGTCTGTCCTCTGAACCAGTGTTGAGCGTAGTATAGGGCGCATCACGCTCTGGAAGAAGCAAAAAGAGGAATTTTGTGTGAACACTGCGTTCACTTTGGCTGACATTCAGCTAGAAATTGGCTGAAGAGTCGTTGAGCTCCGACAGCGGAGAAATGAAAAAGCCACGTAGTTTATTGTTCTTGTGAAAACTGAGAGGGCACTGAAGTATACACATTGGTCCACCTATGCACGTGTAAATGATATACTTTCCAGACTAGGGGTGGGTGCATATTTTCTCGCCTAATGAGGAACATAAGGCATTTTTAGATGATAAAATAAAGATTTTGATTAGGGTTTTTATAGGATTTTCGGAAGGCGACAGCAGCCATGAAGACGACAACACGTCGAAAATAAAGGTAAATGAAGCTGGCAGAGTCGTGAAATTATTGAATCACAAGCGTGCATCCACTGTGAACACGAGCAAGCTTGAGAAATCTTTTGCATATCTTTCCACGAAAACAAACCATCCTCTGTAGACTTGACTGCCATCCACAACAATACCGAACTTAGAACCTGGAATTGGATCATTTGATGTAATACTGGCCAGCCGGCCGGTGTGGCCCAGCGGTTCTAGGCGATTCAGTCTGGAACCGTGCAACCGCTACGGTCGCAGGTTCGAATACTACATCGGGCATGGATGTGTATGATGTCTTTAGGTTAGTTATGTTTAAGTAGTTCTAAGTTCTAGGGGACTAATGACCTCAGATGTTAAGTCCCATAGTGCTCAGAGCCATAATACTGGCCAACTCAGAAAGTGCTTCACTGTTTAGATGTAAGAAAAAATTTATAGAGAACCTTGTATTTAAATTTGATGTAGTTTTGTTCAGCGTTGTTTCTGCCATTCAGGATGCAATACGTTTTTACAATTTTCATGTCACAATCTATATAAATCAGTGTGCTTCATTGACAACAATACAAAGAATAAACCATTTTGTACAGCTAAACACCGATGTGCTCTGTCGTATAATAAGGGCCCTCTCCTACCCCCAATAATTTATTACAGTGACGCTAACGCACTCACAGGATGTTTTTGCTCATATGAAAAGGAGTGGAGTGACAGACACGTAAAAAACTGAAGTAAATTGATGAAGACTTTTTCTAGGTTTCTGCTAATAATGTTCCCCCTTTCTGTATATATATTCGTATGTTACATACATTCCAAATATATAGCCTATGTCAGTCCGAATGTCCATTAGAGAATTTCAAGTACGTTGGCCAAGAACGTTTGGATATTTTTAGTAACAACATTTCCCCTTTATATATATATATATTTATATACTATCTACATATTAATAGTCTGTGGTCTATATCCCTCCGAGTGTTCATTAGAGTATCGCCTAAAAATATGAAGTAAATCGAGATTTTTGGTAACAACATTAAAAAGCGACTTTTCTTTATGCGGTAGTATTGATAAAAGGAAGAATACATTATTAAACTTGTAGATTGCTTTGGATTATAGAGGGTACGAAATTCAGTGCACCGGTGTACCACCTCTGGCGTCGGCAATGGTGCAAATCCAGCTAAATATCCCGCCGAACTGAGCTTAGAAGACAGATTATAGCTCAGAAGATAGGTCATTCCATCCTGCTTCAATTAGTGCCACCGTTTTCATCAGTCGCAGCGGCTGGCAGGTGCTGATGATCTGCGTCCAGATGTTTTCAACGAATGAGAGACCTGGCAAATGTTCTGCAACGTCAAAACACACTCTCCGAATCGAGGTTGATCAGAATAGCTCGGACAACATGAGGTCTTGCGTGGTGTCCTTGAAGATAACGGCACACAGACATTGATACCAAGCACAGCCACAGACTCTAAATGAAACGGCTGCTGTCCATTTCGTCAGCTATGCCAGGCAGAGGTGACAGCATCATCTAGTTATTACTGACGAAAGAATTGACACTACTCTCGCCTGCCCTATTTCATGGCACTAGACTAATCAGGAATTTAATTGTTTTTAATATTATTCCGATAAAAGGAAATCTTTGAACTAATGGACAGAGCAACAGTCTCTTCGTTTACCGAATTTAATATGAGCCTTGAATTTCAGTGTCATCCAACTGCCATTGGAGATAAGATCTCACTCGATTATATAATGTTACTCCTGAATTTATTCTGAACTCCCAGTAATGGCTGTGACATCTCATTTTGCATATTTTCTCTGTTTTAAGGACGGCAATAAGGACGTGGTACAAGATTTCATACTTTAACACTTAAATCGATTTAATAACCGTACTGCAAAAGCATATAGAAATCTTTGAATTAACGACTGCACTTTTTTAGAAACTAAAAATGAGTTGTGCAATTTACAGTTGCCGTAATTAATTTGAAATTATGCTTTAGAGACCAGCGAGTCATGTCAGTATTGGCAAGGATTCATATTTCGTACAATCGATTCCTCTGCATGGTTTCGTAATCTCTGAACAACACTACAGGTGACTCGAATTTTCTAGTATTTCATAATACAGTTAGCCAACGTTCATTCTACTCCGAGCCTCTACACAAAAATATGATCATCGAGATTTACGCACAATTGGGGCCGGCCTGACGTGGTAACACCAGCTGCTGCGCCGAGGAAAGCGACAACAGAAGTCCCCGTACTTACAGTCATCTCACAGTCCCTGCGGACATCTGTCTTCCGCAAACAAGCCTGAGTCAAAGTACGTGATGTCGCTGCACAAACCTTCACGGCCAAGTGCACGAGATGCCTTTAGTCCTGGGTGCTAGTCGCATGGGTGCTATTTCATACCGTATGGTGTTGAATATGCCTCTACTGAACCCTTCGATCCAATTTTCGGATGACAATAGCGCGGATCCGACCAACGCGAACGATATCGGGGGATGATAAATCACAGTCCCGCTCGATACGCTAGCCCCTCCCCCCCCCCCCCACCTCCACCTCTCACCCCGAGATTATAAGATTCTGTCTTTTAGAATTGCTGCTCGTTGCTGGTAGATGTTTGTCCTTCTCGACTGAGGGAAAACGAGATCTTCTCATAAACAACGAAAGTTCAAATGCTATAAATGTGCTGCGTAATTTTCCTTGTATACACATGCCATTTCTCAGCTGTCTTTGTTCGCTTGTCCCGAAAGGTTAAACATTTGTATATCCAAGCACACAGTATATTTCACGCAAATTTCACCATTTTTGTTTTTATATCGCCTTCATGGTATTGCATACAGTATGACACCTATAGTGAGTGAGTATAGGAATGGAAGAAGAGAATACTAGTAATATGAAACTATAATTTCAATTAGCAGTTCACTACATATACTTCAAGTTGCCTGGACAACGTGCTGTTTTAGTCTTCAGTGCCACACCTTATATGAAGGGCTTATTTCAATAGTGGTACAAGTCCATTACCTCCACTTTTCTGCCTATAATGTTTCTGAAATTAATGATCCAAACAAACAGAAAGAAAGGTTCTTCTCTAGCAAGAAGCCATATGCTTGAATATTTCTGGTATCTCAACTGCAGAATTTTCAGCGCTCATTTAACTTTAGGCCTCTGTATCTCAAAATGTACAATAATGGACTTGTACCACTATTGAAATAAACCCTTCATATTATGCAAACAATTTACGTATTTGAATTAACACAGTTGTCTAATGACAACGCGCATTGTGTACGCACATGTTATCGACATCTGTATACGCCCAAAGACTTCGGGCAGTTACTACCAATGATTGGGTGTTGTGTGATGTCCTTACGGTAGTTAGGTATAAGTAGGTCTAAGTTCTAAGGGACTGATGACCGTAGATGTTAAGTCTCATAGTGCTCAGACCCATTTGAACCAAGCCAGTTACTACCACGACGTGCTAAAAAGTTGTCCCTCCGACATTTTATGTAGAGACTCTTAAACATACCAACATTCTGTATTTTTATTCTTCATGGCTACATACTTATTTCTCAACATAGTCATCCTGACGACGAACACATTTCTGCCAACGAGAGACCAGTTTGTTGATACTGTCACTGAAGAGTAACTGACTTTGTTGACGGAGCTGAAACCTCACCTTTGCTTGCACCACTTCAGTGCTATCAAAGTGAAGTTCTCGAAGGTGTCCTTTAAGTTCTGAGCACAGATGAAAGTGGACGAACTCTTCGAATTGGCACGTCTGTTGCATCACGCTGTTTGTTGCGCACCGAAATAATAATCTGACACTCCGCCATGCTACACGCTACAATTCGGAGCCCTCCAGCGGCACAGGGCTGTAAGTGTTGCAGACATGAACAGCAAAGATGTAGGATGTTGATGACGATCGCTTTATTTAAACATCCTTAGGAGCTTTTGCATACAAAATTCGGAGGCCTTACTTTTCAGCTCGACCTCGTATTTTGTCTCTGCTTGCTGCCAATCTTAGCAGCAATTAATACCCCGTGCAACAGCGCTATAGTAACTATTACTGAACTGTGAATTTCTTAACAGAAGATGTCAATGTCGCATATGTCAGAACGTACAAATTAAAGGTACGAGTATAAAAACTTTACAGTTTTTAGAGGAGAACAATGTAAGTGCAGACCAGATGTGGCTTAAACTCAACGAAATAGCGCCGACAGAAATTGAGAGATTTATACCAAATAAATCAAGAAAAGACGGTGCTGTCATTCCTTGGTACACAAAACAGGTCAGAACATTTGCAGAAACAACGAAAAAAAGCGTTCCAAATTTAAACGAAGGCAAAATCTCAAAGATTGGCGATCTTTTAGAGAATCTCGAAATTTAGCGCGGACTTCAATGCGAGATGCTTATAACAGTTGCCACTACGAAACTGTGTCTTGAATCCTGGCACAGAAAATCCAAAGAGATTCTGGTCGCATGTGAAGTATGCTATTGGTAGGACACAGTCAATGCCCTTTTGGGGCCATGGCAACGGAAATACTATCAATGACAGTGCTTGCAAAGAAAAATTACTAAACACAGCCTTCCGAAATTCCTTCACCATAGAAGACCACGTAAATATTCCAAAATCCGAATCAAGAACAGCTGCCAACATGGGTAACTTAGAAGTCGATATCCTCGGAGCAGTGAAGCAACTTAAATCACTTAATAAAAACAAGTCTTCCGGTCCAGACTGTGTACCAATTATGTTCCTTTCACAGTGTGCTGGTACAATAGGTCTTAACTTTACAAACTTATACAACCGTTCGCTCGACGAATAATCCGTATCCAAAGTCTAGAAAGTTGCACAGGTCACATCAATATTCAGAAAGGTGGTTGGAGTAATCCACTTAACTACAGACCTATATCATTAACGTTGATATGCAGCACTATTTGGGAACGTATATTGTGTTCGAACATTATGAATTACCTCGAAGAAAACGGTCTATTGACACACAGTCAACATGTGTTTATAAAACATCGTTCTTGTGAATACAACTAGCTCTTTATTCGCATGAAGTGTTAAGTGCTGTGCACAAGGATTTCAGATTGATTCCGTATTTCTGAATTTCCGGAAGGCTTTTGACAGTGTACCACACAACCGACTTGTTGTGAAATTGCGTGCTTTAGCGGTCACAGTTCGTACCAAATGATTTAAAGCCATCGAGTTAAACAGAAGTGATTTTTGGTGTTCCCCAAGGAAGTGTTACAGGTCTTTTGCTGTTCCTTATCCATATAAACGATTTGGGACACAATATGAGCAGCCGTATTAGGTTGTTTGCATATGACGCTGTCGTTTATCAACTAATAAAGTCATCAGAAGATCAAAACAAATTGCAAAACGACTTAGGAAAGATATCTGAATGGTGCGAGAATTGTCAGTTGGTCCTGAATAACGTAAAGTGTGAGGTCATCCCAATGAGTGCCAAAAGAAACCAGTTATACTTCAGTTACACGATAAATCAGTTAAATCTAAAGGCCGTAAATTCAATTAAATATCTAGAAATTACAATTACGAACAACTGTGTTTTATTATTGTTATTGAGAAAAATCCAGTGTCGCTAGCTGGGAAACGATACAACTATGACATTTTTGTCACATAAAGTGCTGTTTCTCTTTATCTTCTCTAAACATTCTAAAAATTTGTATATGTATTTTTTTACACCTTGTATGAGGCGATGTCATTTTGTGTTCGCGAAACGCTGCAGCGTTCGTGCAGCCACCGGTCATACCGAGCGTCTAAGACAGTGGTTACCAACCTTTCTTAGACCATTACCAATGAGTGCTATCAGACATTAGCTAGTAACCATAACCACGTCATCTTCCCTCCACTGCCATCTGTTGCCCCCTCCCCAACATTTTCACTGACTTTAGTGCATAACTAAAATTTAGAATGAAAAACTTTTCTTGGAACACTTTTATAAACGATGGAAGAGGAATGATATTTATTTTATAGGTGTGTTTGTTTTAGAATAAATGAGTAAGGAATTAGTTTTGTATCGCAAGTGCTACCTACAACTCCTCCTCAGATAATAAAGGTGGACACCAGTTACAAAACATATTCCCTCTGCATTACTCCTCTCCATTGCGGCACTTTCTTCACCTCGACACTGCAACCCTACTTAAAATCAACCAAGTCAAAACGTGTGCACTATACTTATTCCTCGCAAATCACTTGATTGCTATACTCATTACTACTGAATTGACAGAAATTGGAAGATTTGACTGTTAATGCTTTGTGCCACTAATAATAATAATAATACTGCGAGCAGCACTATAGTAGCCCTTATGTAGGTACTGCTGTATCGTGCTGTCCATTAATTCATTTATCTGTTTCGAAGCGAGTAATGAAGCAATTTCAGGACTACTGCAGATACTATCTCCAACCTGGAGAAGGCATTTTCTCGACATATTTAGCAACGACTACTTAAATGTCTCACTTTTGTGTACGGGACAAAGCACAACCTAGGTTTGTAGTGGGTCGACTATGTGAGGAACCTGTAACCTCCACAACATTAATGCTAGCAATGGAGAAAAAGTAATTATTGCAAACTTATACGAAGGTTAACTGCAAAGTAATGCCTCCACATTCGTAACTCTTCATCAGTTGGCAGCATTGGTAGGCGGCAAGTACTGGCTTGTTCCGTATCCTCTTCTCCACAGCTCCAGTTGGCAGAAGCCTTAAGCATTGTACGGTTGTGTTGTTACAGAGTAAAGTATGGAAGCCTGCGCAGACGGTGGGTCAATGCGATTTGAGCAACGTGCAGTCATTGAATTCTTGACAGCAGAAGGGATCACCCCAAAAGAGATTCATCAGAGAATGAAAGCAGTTTATGGTGATTGTGTTGATGTGAGTACTGTGCGTCATTGGACGAGTAAGTTTAAAGATGTTGAGGCGGGAACATCTGACCTGCGTGACAAACGAAGAGTTGGACATCCTGTGATACCAACCACCGAGTTTCACAAGCAAATTGATGTCAGACTGATTCAGGACGATCGTCGTATCACTCAGAGAGAAACTGCAAGCACAATCGGCATTTCACAAGAATGTGTGGGTCACACCATTACTTTGCTTTACTATCGGAAGATCTGTGCACGATGGGCACCCCGGATGCTGACTCCTGAAATGAAAGCGCACAGACTTGAAATTTGCCCAGAACTCGTCTCGCGTTACGAGAATGAAGGTGACGCCTTTCTCCACTCAATTGTGGCAGGAAACGTGGGTACACCATTACGAACCGAAGACGATACATGACTCGCCCCAGAAAAGAAATTCAAGACGCAGCCCTCAGCTGGAAAAAATCATAGCCACAGTGTTCTGGGACGCAGATGGTTTTATCCATATTGATTTCCTTGATCGTGGAACAACAATAAATTCAGAGCGTTACATCACAACGCTGCGAACTCTGAAACGACGGCTAACAAGGGTCCGAAAGTAAAAGAGAAATGTTTTCTTGCACCATGACAATGCCAAACCACACACTTCACGTGCCACCACAGCAGAACTTAAGAGATTGAATCTCACCACCGTACTGCATCCTCCATACAGTCCAGATTTAGCGCCGTCTGACATACATCTGTTCCCGATAATGAAAGACGATCTGCAAGGACATCATTATCCTTCTGATAAAGACGTTGAGAGAACTGTGAGACCTCCGTTGCGGAAACAGAGTGTCTACTTCTTCGTGACGGCTTCAGAAATTTTGTTCGTCGTTGGCAAAAAATGTATCCAATAGGCTGGTGATTATGTGGGAAAGTGAATATTGGTAATTAAAGATCATATTCTAACGATTATTTCTGCGTTTGATTTATTAAAATATTCCCATACAAATCCAATTAACGAAGGTTGAGGCATTACTTTTCATTCAACCCTCATGTTATCAGTATTAGAGTCTCACAAAATTGTGATTATAGTAATGATGTTTGAAAATAATTTAGTTTCGCGACTGAACGGAATCGAATCGTTTAGTTTTTACCCCTCAGGAAATTTAATTTATCCCTCGGGGGATATTTACCCCCAGGCTGCGAAACACTGTTCCAAGAATATACAGGGTGTTAAAAAAAGGTACGGCCGAACTTTAAGGAAACATTCCTCACACATAAAGAAAGAAAATATGTTATGTGGACATGTGTGCGGAAACGCTTACTTTCCATGTTAGAGCTCATTTTATTACTTCTCTTCAAACTACATTAATCATGGAATGGAAACACACAGCAACAGAACGTACCAGCGTGACTTCAAACACTTTGTTACAGGAAATGTTCAAAATGTCCTTCCGTTAGCGAGGATACATGCATCCACCCTCCGTCGCATGGAATCCCTGATGCGCTGATGCAGCCCTGGAGAATGGCGTATTGTATCACAGCCGTCCACAATACGAGCACGAAGAGTCTCTACATTTGGTACCGGGGTTGCGTAGACAAGAGCTTTCAAATGCCCCCATAAATGAAAGTCAAGAGGGTTGAGGTCAGGAGAGCATGGAGGCCATGGAATTGGTCCGCCTCTACCAATCCATCAGTAACCGAATCTGTTGTTGAGAAGCGTACGAACACTTCGACTGAAATGTGCAGGAGCTCCATCGTGCATGAACCACATGTTGTGTCGTACTTGTGAAGGCGCATGTTCTAGCAGCACAGGTAGAGTATCCCGTATGAAATCATGATAACGTGCTCCATTGAGCGTAGGTGGAAGAACATGGGGCCCAATCAAGACATCACCAACAATGCCTGCCCAAACGTTCACAGAAAATGTTGATGAAGTGATTGCACGATTGCGTGCGGATTCTCGTCAGCCCAGACATGTTGATTGTGAAAATTTACAATTTGGTCACGTTGTACAGTACAT
Organism: Schistocerca gregaria; assembly: GCF_023897955.1. NCBI lineage: Eukaryota > Metazoa > Arthropoda > Insecta > Orthoptera > Acrididae > Schistocerca > Schistocerca gregaria. Next base: position 299,527,691 of record NC_064920.1, on the reverse strand, counting down.
ACTGACGAAACTAAAACGAGCTCTATCATGGAAATTAAGCATTTCCGGACAAATGTCCACATAACATCTTTTCATTATTTGTGTGTGAGCAATGTTTCCTGCAAGTTTGGCCGTACCTTTTTGTAACACCCTGTATAAATGATTATTAGACGCTGGGTATGAAGATGCCCGGTGCACTTTCGAATCTATCTGCGCTGTTCGGGTTAATATATAAAAAACAATAACGTTCCTGCACTTTTTCAATTTAACTGAATTACCTCATCATCGTATTTGCTGTCCCCCCCAAATGGGTTCCCTTACAAAATGTTTTTCATTTCAAAATGAAATCCCATTTTGAAGCCGTTGCAATGTCCTTTCAAATGGTATTTTCTTTCGCTAAGGATGTTATTTACTATAAGTTAAAATCTTTTTCACGTAGATGTTTGTAGCAAGTAGACGTTCCTGTTGCTACACATTCGTAGCCGCTTCAGTGAATTTTTATCGGAATTGTCTGTGGAAATTTATTTTGTCCTTCTTTTCTTTCAGGAATGCCACTTACGTTCTGTAACGTATGCAAATTTATGTAGGAAACGTTTTTATATAAAATATCATATGAGTACTACGTCCAGGGGATTTAGTATCTGCCGGCCGCGATGGCCGAGCGGTTCTAGGCGACTGCTACCGTCGCAGGTTCGAATCCTGCCTCGGGCATGGATGTGTGTGATGTCCTTAGGTTATCTAGGTTTAAATAGTTCTAAGTTCTAGGGGACTGATGACCTCAGATGTTAAGTCCCATAGTGCTCAGAGACAATTGAACCATTTAGTGTCTACAAAAACTCAGAGGAACAGGGAGATAATCACATCTGAAGGACGGTGTGTTTTGGGAAAAGAGAGTCATCTATTGCGGTTTGCTGGACACATAATGCACGAGAGGCAGAAAAAGTTAAATTAGGGGAGGCTAGCAATTAATTATTGCTGTGGGAGGTGAGGCAAAGAGAGCGCAGACTTTCGGAGTCGAGTGGTACAGGTTTATAAGAAAAAGTGGTGGAACTGATTAACTATGTGCGCATGGTATACTGCGGGTATTCAGAGGAAGAACGCTGCGATTGGAAGGTCTTTTATACACAAAGTGACCGCTGATTTGCTTCAGGGGAAGAGGTGCACGCCTGCGTGCGATCTTTGTTCCGTAGCCAACTGCACACATATTTCGACGAAGGCATTGACCATCTTCTCCCACTGTGTGTTAAATGTTAATGTTATGGCGATTAATTTTGAAATAATAAATAGTTTACCTTCTTTTTAAAGTCTTCATTTGATTTCACTGCCCCTCTATCAGTTATTAGCATCACCAACAATTTCAAACCAGAATCCAAGAACTAGAAGTCGCCATTCTGGATACAACTACAGAGAAGGTATAAGCCTCCATTCTGACTCATCATCAGGTGCAAGAACATTCCATGCACATATAGAAATATTAACAGCATAGAACGGTGTGAACAAAAGTAAAGTGTGGCACGTATCGGTTCGGAATGATGAGTCAGTTGTCTTTCGTGTTAATATTTCAGTATAAAGGCTTCTTTCCTTTATATGACGAGAAAAGCTATTCATTGAGAGCCATTCTTGCAAGCGAAATTAAACGAATATTTCATGTATTTATTTTGTCGTTTCGTAACGTGTGTGCTATAAAGGCAAGTGTTTAAAATGTAGGTAATTATTTCATAGCGTTGCGAACTGTAGGCTAACGATAAATTTTTAATAACCAAAAGTAAGATCATTAGCGAAAGGGAGAATATATCCGACGATGTGCAGCTATGACAACTTTATTTTCTGAGGCTGTTTCTGAATACCCTGACCGTAACATTTATTGTTGTTCATCCAAGAAAATAAACAGCACTTCAGATTCAATACTGATGTTGTGTGATGGACTTATTAACCTACTTTGTATTTCTCGTTACGTAAATTTACATTTGACAGTATTATTACTTGAGTGAGCGTCTGAGAGAGAGCTGTTGAGTTCAGTTATGCCGGAGAATTAAACATAGAAGCACTAAAAGAACTAAATAGTTTTAAATTTGAGATAAATGTAGCAGTCCTGCAAAGAGAGGGAGCTGAAAATTCATAATACTGTAGGGAACTACAATATTTTATTCAGACGGTAAGAAATCTCTGCAGTGTTTCAGGATCAGAACAGATTTCGCTTACCGAAAATTTTGACAACAGCAACAGCTCTACGATACAAGTTAGCACAAACAGTTGATCTGTAGTAACTACTCTTGTTACATTTTTGCAAGCTAAAAAATAAGAAAAATAATCCAGTTCTACAGGACTAAATAATAGAATGGTCACGTAATTTAAGTATACAATGTCGGCGCATTTTATTTGAAGTATTCAAGCGACAGTGTTTCGATAACTGCCGGACCGGGATTGGTTCAAAAATGGTTCAAATGGCTCTGAGCACTATGGGAATCAACTGCTGTGGTCATCAGTCCCCTAGAACTTAGAACTACTTAAACCTAACTAACCTAAGGACATCACACACATCCATGCCCGAGGCAGGATTCGAACCTGCGACCGTAGCAGTCTCACAGTTCCGGACTGCGCGCCTAGAACCGCGAGACCGCCGCGGGACCGGGATTGGTAGTTCGCTCCTAATGATGGCATTCGAGCAAGTGTCATGGACCAAACATACTGTCTTATTCGCATCTCTCGGCCATTTTTGACAACGCGGTCACTATCAAGTGTTATTGCACATATGGTAATACACACTGAAGCGCCAAAAAGACTGGTATGGCCTGCCGCTGTGGCCGAACGGTTCTAGGCGCGTGAGCCCGGAACCGCGCTGCTGCTGCTACGGGCGCAGTTTCGAATCCTGCCTTGGGCATGGATGTATGTGATTTCCTTAGGTTAGTTAGGTTTCATTAGTTCTAAGTCTAGGGGACTGGGGCCCGCAGATATTGTCTCATAATGTTTAGAGCCATTTTTGAGACTGTAAAAGCATGCGGATTGAAATACAGAAATATATAAACAGGCAGAATACGGCGCTGCGGTCGGAAACGCCTATATAAGACAACAAGTGTCTGGCGCAATTGTAACATCTGTTACTGCTGCTACAATGGCAGGTTATCGAGATTTAAGTGAGTTTGAACGTGGTTTTATAGTCACAGCACCTCCGAGATAGCAATGAAATGGGGATTTTCCCGTATGACCATTTCACGAGTGCACCGCGGATATCACGAATCTGGTAAAATCTCCGACATCGCTGCGGCCAAGAAGAGATCTTACAATAACGTGACCAACAAAGATTGAAGAAAATCGTTCAACGTGACAGAAATGCAACCCTTCTGCAATTTGCTGCAGATTTGGAATTTGGAAATTTGTAGTGAGGTCTTTTGGGACCAAACTTCTGATGTGTTCGGTCCCTAAGCTTACGCACTACTTAATCTAACTTAAACTAACCTACTTTAAGGACAACACACACACCCATGCCCGTGGGGGAGCAGCGCGGGCCGTGAAAAGGCGCCTTAGACCACGCGGTTACCCCGCGCGGCTGCTGCAGATTTCAATGCTGCGCCACCAACAAGTGTAACCGTGCGAAACATTCATCAAAACATCATTAATATGGGCTTTCGGAGTCGGAGACCCACTCTTGTGCTCTTGTTGACTGCACGACACAAAGCTTTACGACTCGCCTGGGCCCGTCAATACCGACAATGGACTGTTGATGATTGGAACAATGTTGCTCGTCGGACGAGTCTCGTTTCAAATTGTACGGAGTGGATGGACGTGTACATGGACTCTCGGTAATGGTGTGGGGCATGTGCTGTTGGAGTGATATGAGACCTCTGATACGTCTAGATATGACTCTGACAGGTGACACGTACGTATGCATCTTGTCTGGTCGCCTGCATCCATTCATGTCCATTGTGAATTCCGACAGACTTAAGCAATTCCAGCAGGACAATGCGACACCCCACACGTTCAGAATTACTACAGAGTACCTCCAGGAACATACTTCTGATTTTAAATACTTCTGCTGCCCATCAAACTCCTCAGACATGAATATCATTGAGCGTATCTGGGATATCTTGCAATGAGTCGTTCAGAAGAGATCTCCACCCCCTCTTACTCCTACGGATTTATAGACAACCCTGCAGGATTCATCGTGTCAGTTCCCTCCAGCACTACTTCAGACATTAGTTTAGCCCATGCCACGTCGTGCTGCGGCACTTCTGCGTGCTCGCGGGGCCCCTACATGACATTATACAGGTGTGCCATTTTATTTACCTCTTCATTGTATATATTAATAGATGGCAATGTTTTGATATTTTCCTGAATAAAGGATAACCAAAGAGTAGGTCGAAAGGGATACAAGAAAACGGATTGGAGATGCGGCTTGGCCAGAGTAACCTGTTACTTCTCGCAATTCGATCTATGGTCAGCTGAGTCGATAAAGCATTTGGCCACTCTTCACCATTTTCTTTTGCATTTAAGACTGACTGCATGTGTGACCAGATACAACCATGTACTAAGATGGTATGATATCACTCTCGAAAATGGCCAGTCCGTCATAAATGGCAAAAGATGACAAATAAAGCATTTAATTCAAATAATAGACAGCGTCAACCGAACTGTGACGTGTTGCAGTTGATGTTTGATGGTTGCAGACTCCAGTTTAAAGAAAACAAAAGAAGCTCTGGGTATGTCCGTCAGAAGTGCTCGAATAAGGATCAACTTCTGAATGCAGGCCCGGCAAACGGATTTAACATGTGACATACAAAAAATTTTGCTTTGAAGTTTGTTGTTAATTTTAATTTTTAGACAGTAGAAGCAATTTCAGTCAACCCTTCCATTCTCCTCTAAGTCTTCTTAAACCCCAAAGGGTTAAGAAGCTACAAGTTTTACATAAAGGATTTCCAAACATCTCATTTTCTCAGTACAGGAAATACTACCAATGAAAAAAAAATGAATAATCGTTCACAAGAGAAAATTTTTGTACCTCTGACGTCAGATTCACTAAATTCGATGTACACTAATTTATAATGTAAAAACCTTTCTTTGAGGTCATTTGTGGGATTGCAACAACCTCAATAAAAATATTCAATTAAGCGGTGCACGATATCTGAAACAGCAGCTCTCTTTGAATACAATCAACATGCATGTACCGTGTATGAAACACAACCGATCGAGCTCGGCTTTATGGCAAACAACGCAAATTTTAATGTGTAATGATGGTCTGCTGCTTCAGCTGTGTATATCAGATGTAATTAAACGCGCGGACAACCTTTGACCGCTGTTTGCCTCAGTAACGTAGCGGAAACTGCCAAAGCGGGGCTGGCGTGTTTACTTGTGTGATGAGTTGGGCGCGAGCGCACTTGCTCACCTTTCCACAGTGCTGGCCGCTGGGACACGTAGGGTCTGATCATGACAAATACACTGTGCTGAAAGTTAGTTCAGAAAGCAGTTACTCTGCAGAATGCTGTGTAGAGTTGATAACCGAAAATGTTGCAGATGTCCTTTCAAGTACGTAGTGGGTCTTACACTACATGTCAAGATATTGACTCCCTAATGGCATTTGTGCCTAATCTTAAGAGTGAAATTAGGATGGATTATCAAACTCACAACCATGAAACTCTTCTTCTCCGTTCATGGATTAGGTGATTTCACTTGTTTCCGTCAACAAAGTCCAGCTAACTCTTCCGTTGTGTTCCCTTCCGCCTTCCCCCTCGTAGTTTGTAGTCAAGAATGAGTTTTGCAAATCAGCTCTCAAGCATTCTGTCTGTGTGTACCCACCATCTGTTTCTATTTAGATCTGTTTTCTTGCGCATTGACTCAGCATCTAATTCATTCCTAATGTCTTCGCTTCTGAACTATCTCCTCTGGTGCACTCTTTGATAGCAAAGAGAAATCTCATTTCCGCATCCTAGATCCTGCTCACATCCTTTTGTATGGGAACCCAGATTTGAGATCCATAGAGCGTAGGAGGTACTGTCATTACATCATAAAACCTCATCTTCGTGTCTTTCGTGGCTCTTTTGTAACATTTTTGTAACTGTCCCATTGATTGCCTTAAATTTTAAGATCTTGTTACCAATTTCACTGTCGAAATTTCGTCCTATGTCATAGCCAAGGCATTGGAAGTGGGTCTCCAGTTCCAGTATTACATTATTTGTTACGATTTTGCTTTGCTGCCACAAATTTTGTTTTATTAGTAGATTTTAAAGTTATATTTAGAAGCCAACAGATTAACAGTTTACTTTCACCAGCACACCTGATGATGGCAACGTGGACGCTTCCCGAAATATTGTGCCCGTTGGACACTGATATGAGGTCGTTCACCTGTGAACCATTTTGTATCTAGGAGTAATTCATGTAACTATCAATGTAGAAGCAGAGAAAGCTTTTGACAATGTTGACTGAAATACTCTCTTTCAATTCTGAAGATGGCAGGGGTAAAACATAGGGAGCGAAAGACTATTTACAATTTGTACAGAACTCGGATGGCAGTTATAAGAGTCGAGAGACATGAAACGGAAGCAGTGGTTGTGGAGGGAGTGAGACACGGTTGCAGTGTATCCCCAATTTCAATTTTATTCAGTCTGTATATTCAGCAAGCAGTAAAGGAAACAAAGAAAAAATTTGGAGTAGGAGTTAAAATCCAAGGAGAAGAAATAAAACATAGGGATTTCCCAATGCCATTGTAATTCTGTCAGAGACAGCAAAGGACATGGAAGAGCAGTTTAACGGAATGGATAGTGTCTTCAAAGGTGGTAAGTAGTTGAATATCAACAAAAAATGGTTCAAATGGCTCTGAGCACTATATGACTTAACTTCTGAGGTCATTTGTCTCCTAGAACTTAGACTACTTACAGCTAACTAACCTAAGGACATCACACACACCCATGCCCGAGGCAGGATTCGAACCTGCGACCGTATCAGTCGCGCGGTTGCGGACTGAAGGGCCTAGAGCCTCTCGGCCACCGCGGCCGGCACCTAACTAATGAGGAGATGGTGAATATAATTGAGGAGAAGAGGAATTTGTGGCACAACTTCACCAGAAGAAGGGATCTGTCGGCAGGATTGTAAGGTGTCAGGCAAATCCAACACCTTACATGAAAACCCTGAAATGATAAGCAAATCTAGTAGTATGTCACATAGCTCCGAATAAATCGTGACATTAAATTAACCAAAGTAATACGTGTAACGAGTGAGCAAATGGAATACCACAGACTAACACAAGAATGCCTAAATGCATGTCGTACCTTCCCACCGTGAGGCAGACGCAGTTCCGAGGGGAGAAACAAGGACAGAAGCCGAGAGCAGAACCGTGTTAAGCTAGAAGGCCCTACGATAACGGACGGAGTGGACACCCACGTCGCTAGCCCACCGCTAAGTCTACCACCCGCACGTTTTAGCGTGAGGCTTTTTCGCGTCTCAGGTACGTCAAGGACCACCCCCCAGCCCATGTTAAAAGCTAGAGCCCTCCAGAAAAACAGTATAGATCTTACGATAACACAAAAAGGGCCACTACCACCCGCAAGTTTTAGCGTGAGACTTTTTCGTGTCTCAGGTACGTCAAGGACCACCCCCCAGCCCATGTTAAAAGATAGAGCCCTCCAGAAGAACAGTATAGATCTTACGATAAAGCTAAAAGGACCACACTAGCTGCAGGTTTTAGCGTGGGACTTTTTAGCGTGTCTGTTACGTTGCAAACTTTAAAAACATTGCCCCACCACGAAAAGTATAACGTTTCTCATTGGATACACAGAATCATTGTAGGCGGAGCTTAAGGTTAATATTAAGACCCTGATTGGTCAGATGAAAACACAGCCAGATAGTTTTTTTTTAAACTAACTTCGGTAAATTGTAGTAAGGAGAAGTTAGAAGAGAGTTAGTTCCGAGACGGCGAGCTGGATGGCTGGTGCGCCGGCCGCTGTCGCCCTGCCGCCGCCTAAACACCAACAAGGTAATGAACGCACGCGATGCCGCATTTTTGAGCGCATAAGGCTTCACTCAGAACTGCAGAAGACTCATCTGTTACACCCCCTTTTTGCGTAATACTAGTGTCGATCGTTAATTAAAACTCATGGTGTTCACATTTGCCACTTGAAGTAAAGATCTGAAACGCGATGATTTTTCTATTTTATAGTTATTGAGAAGCCACATCAGCCACTGTAATTTACGACAGGTTAGATAAGTAATTAAAGATAATTGAGGGTCACTGTAGGCCATTTTGATAGTTTTCTCTTTTGTGAAACTTAATTTAAACCTAGATTATAGATGTGATATGGCATAGGTCATCCTGCGATCGATTGTAGAACTTGGAAACCCATTTAGGGAATATTCGTTCACATTTTTGTTGAACGCAGTTGGTTTTTACCATCCTGTATTAAAACATTTCCTTTTATCAATAGTGCAATTTATAAACGATGTTTTGTGAGTAGAATAAAATTTCCAATGGTAAACTTAACTGCTTTTTCGACGTTATTTTACCAGCTAACTAAAAATAGGAAAGCCTTGAACCCTTTCCACTAAATTTAGTTAGTATTAAGATTCTTGTACAGGGAGTGCAGTGGAGCTGACGCTGAGATCATTTAGTATTTGGTTATATCATCGCTAGTCTCACTGAACTCTTCTGAATTCTACATGTCATGTGTGGTCTGGCGTCTCCTTACCAGCAACAGGTCCCAGGTTCAAACTAGTTAATTCCCTAAAAAACACGCTCAGAGCGTCGTTGCACGAAAGTGGTAGGGAGACACGATATAGAACAATCAGACACCACCATGAATGTTTAGAGGATGTGTTCTGAGGCACCAAGCGATCACCAGTTTGGTATTGGAAGGAAGTGTGGATTGTAAAAGTCGCAGAGGGAGATCAAGAGATAAGTAAACTAAGCAGTTTCGGAAGGATGCAGTTTGCAGTAGTTACTCAGAGATGAAGAGGCTTTCACAGGATAGGTTAGCATGGAGAGCTGCATCAAATCAGTGTTCGGACTGAAGACCACAACAAGAATGTGAGTGGATTAGCGCGAATCATAACTTTTTGTTGGTGTACGAAAGGGTGCTGAAAAGTAATTTCTCCAAATTTTTATGTGAAAACTCTAAAGCTTTATAATAAAACAAATTTTATTAACATTCTACATATTTATTCTTCATGTCTACATGTTTACTCCTCAACATTCTCAACTTGGCGACAAACAAATTTCTACCAGCGAGAGTCCATGTTCCTGGTACCGTCACTGTAGAATGTTTCATTTTATTGACGGAGTCACAACCTCACCTGTGCTTACACCACTTCATCATTAATAATGTGAATTCCTCGAGCGTGTCCTTTAAGTTCTAGAAAGAGACGAAAGTCAGATGGAGCCAAGTCGGGACTCTATGGAGGATGAACGATGACAGAGAACCCAAGGCGTTTGATTGATGCAGATGTCCCAGGCCTCATGTGTTGACTGGCATTGTTATACAGAAAGAGAAGGTGGTCCCTGTAGGGACGAACTCCTCGAATTCGAAATTCGATTACATCACGCTGATTCTCATGCACCGAAATAGTTGCACACACGGGACATTGAAAGTATACAGAGAAGGGGAGCACGAATAGTCACAGGTTTGTGTGACCCCCGGGGAGAGCGTCACGAAGAAACTGAACTGGCAAACGTTTGAAGATAGAAAACAACTGTCCCGTGAAAATCTGACTAGATTTAATTTAGGTGATGAATATAGGAACGTACTTCAATCCCCGCGTATCGCGCGGACAGCATTAGACTAGTCGTTTAGCAATTATTCTTCCCGTGCTTCATACGTGATGTTTGGAATGGGAAAAAGCTCTAAAAATAGTACAATGAGAAGTACCCTATACCATTATTACTAGCTTATTCTCTGAATTCTTTAATTAATTTTTTGTCTCGTCTCTTTTTAAGTTTCTTACCTATCACAGACAATTATTTCACTTTCAATCTCCCCCTTTTATTTAATATAACTCTGACGCTCTTCAAATTTTGCCTACCTACTGTTGCGACGTGAACTCTTGTGACGGGACAAGAGGTTTTGAGTGCCGTCAAGGACTTCGATTCGCTTCATCGTATTAACTTACTGGCTGGCAAGTGTTAAACACGCGATGAATGGTTGTATGTGTGTTCTGTAACTAAAATCTCTATGTGTGTAGACGCTGTAGAAAAGGGAGCTTTCGATCGCGCTTGATTGATCGAGAAGTTGCGGCAAGAAGTCTCCTCGCGCCGGCAACAGCGTACATCAAGTTGTTTGCGCCAGAGATATCATAACATCGAGATGGCTGCTATTCAACGAGACGAAAACGTTCTAAGAACTTACATTTAATTTTTTAAAGCATTGAAATTGTGAAGTGATTGTCTAAATTGGTTCCTCTGTGTTTGCGCCAGAGATATCATAACATCTAGATGGCTGCTATTTAACGAGACGAAAACGTTCTAAGAACTTACATTTAATTGTTTAAAGCAATGAAATTGTGAATTGATTGTCTAAATTGGTTCCTCTGTGGTTTTTGGGATTTAGAAGTTCAGTTCTGATTTGAGTCTTGCTGGGGAAGTCTACGCCAGAGCTGGTAGCTGCAGGCTGTAATTATTATCGTGTCAAAAAGTCACCGGAAGAGACATAGATCGCGAATTAGGTGCGATAGCGACTAATAAATTGTGTGAGAATATCGTCAAGAGGATTTATTGAGTTGGTATTCGGCCTGTGTTGTCGATCAGAACTTTGTGTGACCGAGTTATTACATACATTTAGCAGTGTATCTGCTTCACCGCGAGAGAAACTGAAGTACGCTAAACTAATTGATTTGAGTTCAGTTTGGATCTTAGGACTGAAGAGGTTTTTGCTACGATAATATATGTGGAAGAATTGGTTAATTGACGCCACAATATCGTGGATAAAGTTTATTAGTGATCATGTTTTGTAGGAAGTAACGAGCTAGCGTGCTGTTGTAAAGTTATGCTCTAATTTCGGTGGAACTGTGGTCCCTAGATGAGAAGTTGTTGTTTGAAGGTGTTAGTCAGTCACTGAACTGAACTTCGAGTGTGATTCCTGGTATCCTTGGTGCGTACAAGACTGCAGAATTCGTTGTGGTTTAAGTTGGTGGATGTTGTACTCACACACGCTCTAAGGTAATCGAGCGGTGTTTGATTTTGGACGCCCACTCTGGGGTAGCTGAGTGTTGAGCGGTTTATGTTGGTGCATACATTTGAGTACGCACTACAGGGTTGGTGGCACAATAATTATGATTTTGTTTACCATTGAGTTTGAGTTTCAGTTGGTGTTTTATAAAGGAAGGAGCCAGGATCGGCAAGAGTTCAATAAAAGAGATTTAGATTTTTTGAATGTCACTCGTTCACATGTAAGCTGTATGTGACATTAGTTTTATTCAGATAAAGTAATGTTAAACTGGATTTTGAGTTTCGAGTCTTATTCTACAGTGGAAAGGATTGAAACCCTACTGAAATATACGCAAGTGGCGTAAATATAAAGAGTTAATTGATGCTAAGGAATTACAATCCAGTCTTGCAGAGATACATCAGTTATTCCAGGTAAAAGAACTAGACACAAAGAGAGCCGTATCATACTGAGATTTAATCAGATTTCATTAAAGAAAAGGTAAGGGTATTATTTCTTTATTCACTTAACGGCTATTTTAAGGGTTAAAGAGAAAAAAGTAAGGAAAACGGACAATAAGAAGTAACGTTTAGAGATCGTAAGGGAATTAGTTGTATTACAGACATAGCTATCACTGTATCGCTGTTTTCCAAGGAAAATATAACGTTGGTTGCTACGTTCGGAATTATTGTAAAAAGAGGCGGTTTATTAAATTTAACTGCACAAGGTTGTAAACAATTGAAATTTAAGGTAAGTATGTGAAACGCTGGCCACGGTAAATATTTATTACGCGTTTTTAGGTGATTCTGTTTAATAGTCGTGAGTTAAAGATCTTCGCGTAGTTAAATATACCGATCGTTAGCGATAGCTATAGTTATGACGTTTTGGCGTCAGTAACAGGTGTCAGTCATTTAAATAATTAATAATAGGTCACAATCGGCGCCAGTTATGAATTATAACGTACGCAGTTTTACTGAGAGTTGTTGAACTGTTGTTGTCAATATCAATCCACGTTACGGTCCACTGAACGAACGTATTTAGGTTTCAGACAATGTGCATTGTGCACAAGATTTAATCAGATCCTAGTTATTGTAACGATACGTACCGATACTGAAGTCTGCTGACCCTTCACCACTTCAACGCAATGAGACATTATTGACGAATGTAGTACTGACAGAGAGTGTACGTTGTAATAGGAACATGAAACCTGTATACTTTTGTTTTAGCCGGATGCGTAGATCGTGTGCAGGTCCTTTTATCCATCATTCTGATTTGCAGGTCATTGTATTGGCCGTGTTTGCAGTTGAAATTGTTGGGTGTGAGATCCGCCAGTTATGCAAAACACCGTTTATCTCAGTACAAAATGGTTCAAATGGCTCTGAGCACTATGGGACTTAACTTCTGAAGCCATCAGTCCCCTAGAACGTAGAACTACTTAAACCTAACTAACCTAAGGACATCGCACACATCCATGCCCGAGGCAGGATTCGAAACTGCGACCGTAGTGGCCGCGCGGTTCCAGACTGAAGCGCATAGAACCGCTCGGCCACCCCGGCAGTCTATCTCAGTTCCGAAATATGTTTCGGCACCACTGTACCATCATCAGTGGGTTTTCGTTTTTATTTATTCTGCATTTTTATTAAATGATTATAAAATTATGTACATTTTAGTTCAAACAACAGATCGTTTCTTTTTGTAAATACATTTACATTTGGTGAGCTTGAATTTTCTGGAACACTGGTGCGTTAATTGCTACAAGTAGCTTGTCATCTGCAACCAAACGATGTTGATGAAAAAGTCTTCTGCTGGGAGTTACCCTGTCTTCTAGAATGTAATTCAGGTTTTCGCGATAATTTAGCTCAATTAAACGTCTTGGACTAAAATTTAGTAATTTATATTAGTACTGGGACCAGGTGTGTCTGGTCTTGAAGGCAGGACTATTATCAATATATAGATAAGAGTCAAGACTCGACACGCCAACCTGCTTAGACCGCAGTGGCGCAGCACAGTGCACTCCCCTAGAACGATAGTGCGTTCATTTCTTAAAACTGGCATTGTCTTCATGACAGTGCTTTACGAATGTTCGGCTCACAAAGATTTATGCCCTGGATAGATGTGATACGCTTACATGATAGTGGTGGATCACAAGTCCACTACAACGACGCAACCGCCGCCGCCGACGACGACGACGGCAAAAGTATCGAGCAATTGCTGTTCTGGGTTTCGCTAGCAGAATCAATGAGCTGCTTGCTGGTGCTACTGCCTACAACTGGCGGCGCTCATTGTTTCTCTACTCTGAACTTTGGCGCACAGCCACGAGTATAAACAAGCGGGAGGAAAGGCTTCACAGAGAAGTGAGAAACGGCAAGAGGCCAGCCAGTAGCGGCTTACAGACGAGAGGCCGAACTTGCGTCAAGGGCTGTTCCCGACCGGCTCTCACAGGCCTCGTTGGTCGCCGTCCGCTTGCGTCACACACACACACACACACACACACACACACACACACACAAGCAGTGCAGCACTGGCGGTGAACGCAGGTCCAAAAGGCGGCCCTCAGACCGCCTCTTTTAGAGAACCCGCTCTCCGAGCCGCTACACGGACGGGCGGGCACCGCACGCCACAGACTGAGCAGTGGCCACCCTTTAACGAGCACCCTGTCGATAACACGTCCAGCTCCTGTTAAATACAAGGAAGGGCATTAAAATTACAAGACCGTGCAACGCCATGCAACAGACGTCAAACTGGCATCAGATGTAGGGCTACAACATGCCTGGAAACGCAGATATTTAGCGTTTCATCATAACTGCACAAAAAAGCACGAGTAACAATAACTACGACAGCTCGTCAGTAAAGAATGATCAGTTTTTTTTCGGTCATAATTACTCTCGCTGGAATTCAATCTTACGTTATTCTGTTAGCCTAATGTGAAACGAAGACGCCCTACTAGTTAAGTTGTTGGCATTCCTGGAAATTTGTGGTAAGATCTTATGGGACCAAATTGCTGTGGTCATCGGTCCCTAAGCTAACACACTACTAAATCTAACTTAAACTAACTTACGCTAGGCCGGTCGGTGTGACCGAGAGGTTCTAGGCTCTTCAGTCTGGAACCGCGCGAACACTGCGGTCGCAACTTCGAATCCTGCCTCTTGTATGGATGTGTCTGATATCCTTAGATTAGTTAGGTTCAAGTAGCTCTAAGTTCTAGGGACTGATGACCTCAGACGTTAAGTCCCATAGTGCTCAGAGCCATTTGAACTACACACGTGGAAATGGAAAAAAGAACACATTGACACCGGTGTGTCAGACCCACCATACTTGCTCCGGACACTGCGAGAGGGCTGTACAAGCAATGATCACACGCACGGCACAGCGGACACACCAGGAACCGCGGTGTTGGCCGTCGAATGGCGCTAGCTGCGCAGCATTTGTGCACCGCCGCCGTCAGTGTCAGCCAGTTTGCTGTGGCATACGGAGCTCCATCGCAGTCTTTAACACTGGTAGCATGCCGCGACAGCGTGGACGTGAACCGTACGTGCAGTTGACGGACTTTGAGCGAGGGCGTATAGTGGGCATGCGGGAGGCCGGGTGGACGTACCGCCGAATTGCTCGACACGTGGGGCGTGAGGTCTCCACAGTACATCGATGTTGTCGCCAGTGGTCGGCGGAAGGTGCACGTGCCCGTCGACCTGGCACCGGACCGCAGCGACGCACGGATGCACGCCAAGACCGTAGGATCTTACGCAGTGCCGTAGGGGACCGCACCGCCACTTCCCAGCAAATTAGGGACACTGTTGCTCCTGGGGTATCGGCGAGGACCATTCGCAACCGTCTCCATGAAGCTGGGCTACGGTCCCGCACACGTTAGGCCGTCTTCCGCTCACGCCCCAACATCGTGCAGCCCGCCTCCAGTGGTGTCGCGACAGGCGTGAATGGAGGGACGAATGGAGACGTGTCGTCTTCAGCGATGAGAGTCGCTTCTGGCTTGGTGCCAATGATGGTCGTATGCGTGTTTGGCGCCGTGCAGGTGAGCGCCACAATCAGGACTGCATACGACCGAGGCACACAGGGCCAACACCCTGCATCATGGTGTGGGGAGCGATCTCCTACACTGGCCGTACACCTCTGGTGATCGTCGAGGGGACACTGAATAGTGCACGGTACATCCAAACCGTCATCGAACCCATCGTTCTACCATTCCTAGACCGGCAAGGGAACTTGCTGTTTCAACAGGACAATGCACGTCCGCTTGTATCCCGTACCACCCAACGTGCTCTAGAAGGTGTAACTCAACTACCCTGCCAGCAAGATCTCCGGATCTATCCCCCATTGAGCATGTTTGGGACTGGATGAAGCGTCGTCTCACGCGGTCTGCACGTCCAGCACGAACGGTGGTCCAACTGAGGCCCCAGGTGTAAATGGCATGGAAAGCCGTTCCACAGGACTACATCCAGCATCTCTACGATCGTCTGCATGAGAGAATATCAGCCAGCATTGCTGCGAAAGGTGGATATACACTGTACTAGTGCCGACATTGTGCATGCTCTGTTGCCTGTGTCTATGTGCCTGCGGTTCTGTCAGTGTGATCATGTGACGTATCTGACCCCAGGAATGTGTCAATAAAGTTTCCACTTCCTGGGACAATGAATTCACGGTGTTCTTATTTCAATTTCCAGGAGTGTATTAACTTACGCTAAGGACGACACACACACTTATGCCCGAGGGAGGACTCGAAGCTCCGATGGGGGGAGCCGCGCTGACCGTGACAAGACGCCTGAGACCGCGCGGCTACCCCGCGCGGCTGTTGGCATTCCTGGTTCCCACCTGTGAGAGGCTGGCAAGCTGTGACAACCTTCAGTATCGCGTACCGCAACGGCGACCATCACACGCGATGAACAATATGCAGGACTGAAATCCAGCTTTTGTCTTTAAAAAAAATTCTTTAGTTGAGGCTGTGTGGTGTTACAGGAGGCCTGTTGCAGAGTCTGTTCTTCCCTACAGAACAGCTCGAAGATGGTTTACATTGTTTAAAGACGACAATCCGTTTCAAAGGAAGATGGACTCGGCGCACCAGTTACTGTTCTTACGGAAGATAACATCAACACGGCCGCTATAATTGTCAGAGGATCGACGAACAACCTTACGAACACTCTCTGAAATACTTAAAATTTTCATTGGGCTACGCTCATAAGCTGGTGAGAGAAAATTTACACACAAGACGTAGGTGGGTGCGCTGTGTTCCATGACTATTGATTCCCGAACAAAAGGACATTCCAGAGCATGTGTGCATCCACTTGAAGCTGATATTAAAGGGATATTCTGAGTTTCTTCCAAAGTAAACACAGCTGATGAAACTACCCCATATTATTTTGATCCTGAGAGCAATCAGCGAAGATCAGTGCGGAGATCTCCATCATCAACATTCCCCCATGAGGCAAGCTGGTGGCTTCTGCTGCGGAAGTTATGGTCATATCATGTTTTTATATTTGTGGAGTGGTTTACCGCAGGCTGTATCTGCACACGCACATCAGTGACTGGATAATATCAGATGGATGTCCTGAAAACTCTGTGGGTCAGTATTATGAGCAGAAGACAACCTATCAGTGACGAGATAGGATGCTGTACCATAATAATGCACCGCAGCATGTTGCAAGTATTGGTACTGAATATTTTCTAAAATTAATACGAAATGCATCTCCCAATTTCCCCATAGTCCGGATTTAGCACTCATGTGACTTTCACTATTCCCTAACCTAAGGAAATACATTTGTGGGAGGCATTTTCCGTCATACGAAGCATTAATGAAGACTGTAGAAGTGATTCTGAAAGACCTTACAAAAAACGGTTTCTAGCATGTCTTTGAAGACTCGCCGAAATTCTGGACAAATGCATCACATTAAAAGGAAAGTATTATGAGGACCACTAAGATTATGAGAATGAATAAAGGTATGATATCAAAAAAATTCTGGTCGTTTACTATTGAACATCCTCTGTACATTGTGCATCAAAGGAAATATTACGCAGCGGATTTCTCATTCGAAATCACATCTGAATGTTGGCGGTTTGTGGGAAGATCGTATTGTGGCTCGTGAAAGAAGGAGTATTGTATCTTATGGGGACTGCCGTATATCATTCCACGATATCGATGCTCGTTTTGGTCGGTATCCACGGGTGCCATAGGAACATGGAATTGATAGGCTCAGGAGGGCCATATTCAACTACTGACCGAATTCCAACGGAACTATTCACACAGAGCCCAAAAGGACAAACATATTCTTCTTCGGCCAGAAAATCTGCACAGCCACGTAATATTTCTTGACTTTTTTTCTTAAAATATTTATTTAACGTTTTACATAACAATACTACACAACAAAAAACAAACTCATTTTATAAAAGATTACATACTCAACTCCCCAGTTCAATCTTCAACATGGAAGTCTGCAATAAACTGTCCATTTACCTTCTTCGTAAGCGAAATTTCCGTGAAAATTCACATTATAGATGTTTTTTTTATTTCTTTTTTTCCAGGAAGTTTTATATCAGAATATTGTCATAAGCCTTACATACTGGAATCTTGAGAAAATTCGCATACGTTATCCTGTATTTTAGACGACAGGTTACTTTCTCATGTTCACCCCATCAGTGTGCTAGCTACTGTACGTTGTTCGTTAATTTCAGCTCAAAAATTGTATTAGTTTCGTTGGCCTTGATCTATATTTTAGTGTTTCGCTTTGTTTCGGAAAACGGTTTCCATTCGGGTATCTTGGCGTCAGAAGCGTGTGTATAGTGCATGCCCTTCATATTGATCAGTCGAATCATGTCCGTTGCTATGTCCCAGAACGCAACAGATTTAAGGCATGAAAAACGGAGTTCCATTGTGTCCTCCATATTACAGTTTCCACAAACAGCCGACAGTTTTAATTCGGTGGCCGATTTGTACCAAGTATGTCTGGCTCCTTTTAGTACTATTTTCACCGCTAAGTCTTCCCACAGGATTTTCGAAGTGTATTATGATAATGGCAGTTGCCATTTATTAGTAATCGCAGTTTTTCCGAGCTATGGATATTTTACGAACTTTGTATAGAACGCCTATTGATATGTAACTTCTGTTCGGATAATAATTGCGTACGAAGTTAAATGAGTGTAGGATACTGACAGTATTAACCGGGGCAATACTTTTGGATCAGTGTGTAGTCTTCTTTGCAGCAAGGCAAGTAACGGCATGGCCTGTGAGACGAAGTCAGGAGAACCACGGACCTTCCGCACAGCCTCTATTGTTGCGGCTTCCCACGATACGGGGGCAGAGGGGAACGACAGTGCTTCACCGAACGACAGCACCAGACGTAGGAGCGGTACTATGTTGTCTTTTTAGGGGAGTCCTGATTCTGTCTACAGTATTGCGGCAGACGTACCTGGTGGTTGTTAGTAAAGTGAAGCTTCTCACGGAAGTCCAGTGCGGGATGTAGTTACCGTATGGCAGCGAAACTTGGTAGATATGCCAGTGCATTAACGTGGAACCGATTTACGATGGAAAAAGTTAGTTCCAATTTTGACCGATAGGTGCAAATCTGGCGCTGTGAATGCAAGAAACACAAATACAAATGTTTCCAGAATGAATATAGATGTTCAATATAAATGTTTCCATATGGAATAGATTACGTATAGGACATGAGCAGAAAAGGCCTAACAAGTGAGAATGGCGTAATGTTAATTTTATTGTTAGTCATTTTGAACGAAAGCAGTGGTTTCTACACATTTGCGGTCTTTGAAAGCAGAAATCAAGTGCTGTACAAGGAGGTCTCAATACGTGCAGCCGTCACGGTACACCTGACAGGCCCTCTGGGTGTTTTTCCTTCAAAACATAACAGACCAAAAGTAAAGATATTTGCGGACCCAGCCGGCCGCGGTGGTCTAGCGGTTCAGGCGCTCAGTCCGGAACCGCGGGACTGCTACGGTCGCAGGTTCGAATCCTGCCTCGGGCATGGATGTGTGTGATGTCCTTAGGTTAGTTAGGTTTAAGTAGTTCTAAGTTCTAGGCGACTGATGACCTCAGAAGTTAAGTCGCATAGTGCTCAGAGCCATTTGAACCATTTGCGGACCCACGTCACACAGTCACACGGAGAGAAGTCAGTAGCTCTTCTTGCACAACACGCGAGTTAACAGTACACCAAATACGGCAGTTTTGTTTATTCACTGCACCCCGTAGTGTAAAATGTGCCTCGTCAATACGAGAAACTGAAGAGGAAATTCAGAACGTTGCTGCGGATCATAAAGTATCAGCTGCTACACGCCTGGATCTCGTACGGGTACCAGTACAACATAGATCGCAAAACCTTGCATGCTATTGACCATCGGAGGACAGTTGTCCTGATACTGAACCCAGACCACGTGCTGCATGGTCATTACAGCATCAGCAATCATGTGGATAACTTCTACCGGGATGTGGCGTCTTCCTCTTCCAGATGGTTCATGAAGGTCATCCGTGTTTCCTAATTTCATTATCATATTCTAATTCCATTATCATATTCATCCATATTGCTCACTCACGTTATGACCTGTCGATTGAGCGCTTAGATTTCATACCGTCATACAAACAATGTTCAGTGCCAGATTTGAATCTGGTGGCCAAAATTGGAACTATCTTTTTTCTTCAGCGTAAATCGGTTCCGCATTAACGGTATAGTTATCTACAATGTATAGCAGCAATACGATAATTATAACCCACAATGTATCTACCCGGTTTAGGCGCCATACGATAATTAGGGCCCCACAATGTATCTTCGTGAGTAGCTGGTATCAGTGAGAGGGAACTTGGAGGTTAACTGACAATGGCACATTGCTACTTTTATGACGTCTTAAGATCGGTACCTGTGCCTTGTCTTCGAGTTCCCCTGACGCTATCTTTTATCAAGATAACGCCAGACCTCTGCTTCCTGTGTTGTCCCGACCTACATACAGCAGTACAAAGAGTCCGACTACTGCCCTGCCCAACGCTTTCTCAAGATTTCTCACACCAGATACTTCTACGCTAGCACTCGCGTTCCACTGCGACTGATGAATTCTGGCAACCATACACATGTCTGTCATCCAAGCTCAGAGCGCTCGATGACCCGTAAGGGGCGGCAGTTCTGAGCACTATGTTTCGAACCCTGTACATCCCCCACCACTCAAATTTCTGAAAAGGTATTCTTCCTAATATACTGTTTACGTTTGTTGAGTACACTTTCGTTAAATGTTTCCTGCTGTTGCAGAATAAGGGCCAATAGTCTATTTGAAGGAAATGATCCCGAGAAAATACAGGCTAATACTTTCTCTTTTTTTTCGGAGGTGATAAGTCTCTAAAATTACATTCTAATAATTGTTTTAAACTGTCAGATGTTGTCCAGAATGGATCTCTAAACACAACCAGCTGCGAGTGGCAAACCCTATAACAGGATAATTATAAAGTCCTTCAAGTATTTCAACAGATCAATGAAAGTAAATGGCTAAACATAACGTGACAAGTTATACAGTAAGACAAACTCTCAAAGTTGCTTGTGTGTGTGTGTGTGTGTGTGTGTGTGCGTGCGTAACATGGTGCCGGCAAGTTAGTTTACAAAATCGCCGACAGGAGCGCCACTGATAATCACAGTTGCTGAAAATGGCGACGAACCGGCCCAGAAAGCATTTTGTGTGCTGCCTGTTGACAGTCGCTCTGAGTATGCAAAGGATTTCTGTGACACCACCAGTTTAAAATAATGTAGTGAACCGGTCGATCAAGATGATCGTTCGTATGATGCAAAACGTCTTGCCTGACAGTGCTTCTTAGATCAAACAGTAGACCGTGTGAGGTATGTGAATTTGCGAAACCTCATAAAGTTTGTCTATAGAGCTAGCGCAGAACTCAACATCCTTCAGCCAATAGTCTGAATAATCATTTGTATGCGATTACGAGTGAAGCCGTACAAACTGGAGCTTCAGCGAGACAGAAGTCGTAACGATAAATTGCGCCGTCTGCAGTTCTGTAATGATATTCAGAATCATCTTGCAAATAACGACTTTGCAAGCAAATTGACCTTCAGTTAAAATGCAATATTCGTCTTTCGTCAGGGGACAGAGAATGCATGTCTCTGTCTGTCGTTAACTAGATTGGGTAAGCCTCTTGGGTAGCCTCTTGGGTAAGTCCTTAACACGTACATAAGTTCCGATGTTTCAAAAAACTCTGTGAAGATCAAAACTTATCATTTCCTGTTGTGTCTGTGTTCATTGTTCATCAAATATCCTAGGATCGATTAAGAGCGGATATCCTCCGGGTCTCATATATACCAGGTGTACCGGTATGAAACGAGCGTTAAGATACAAATGTGTCGATAAGAGAACATTTGTTGTGAACGAACCTTAATTTTTTTTGTTTGGTTGGTATGACATCTGTCAAAGATATTTAGTGTGGTGTCACCGCCAGACACCACACTTGCTAGGTGGTAGCCTTTAAATCGTCCGCGGTCCGGTAGTATACGTCAGACCCGCGTGTCGCCACTATCAATGATTGCAGACCGAGCGCCGCCACACGGCAGGTCTAGAGAGACTTCCTAGTACTCGCCTCAGTTGTACAGCCGACTTTGCTAGCGATGGTTCACTGACAAATTACGCTCTCATTTGCCGAGACGATAGTTAGCATAGCCTTCAGCTACGTTATTTGCTATGACCTAGCAAAGCGCCAGTATCCGTACTATTGATATTGTGAATCATGTACCATAAACAGCGACGTTCGTCATTAATGGATTAAAGTTAAGTATTCCACCAGCTACGTCCGTTTTTCTCAATTCTAATTCCCTTGTCATGTTCCAGACATTACGCCAGCCTGCGTGAGCTAAAACGCGTGCATCTCGGCCTCCTTTAGTACCAAGTGGTTGGCTCTCCTGTCAACCACAACATTTAGTACACAACAAGTCATGGGACAAACAACATCATATGTTTTCATCGTAATTTCATCATGTTGAATTTTGTACCAGAAAGTCATGATCTGCGGTAAGCATTAATGTTTTGTTTTCATTTGAAAAAAAGGGCTGCAGAGTCGCATCGAATGCTTGTCGAGGCATATTGTGATCATGCTCTATCAGAAGCAACATGCAAAAGATGGTTTCAATGGTTCAGAAATAATGATTTTGATGTAAGAAATGAAGAACGTGGAAGACCACCAAAAAAGTTCGAAGACGCCGAATTGCAAACAATATTGGATGAAGATGATACTTTGAGTCAGAAGCCAATGACAGCAATGCTAAATGTTGCACAACAAACAATTTCTGACCGTTTGAAACCTATGGGAAAGATCCAAAAGTGTGGAAAATGGGTGCCATATGAATTTAATGAAAGACAGATGGAAAACCGAAAAACCATTTGTCAAATTTTGCTTCAAAGACATGAAAGAAAATCAATTTTGCATCGATTTGTTACTGGCGATGAAAAATGGATTTATTTTAAGAATCCTAAACGGGAAAAATCATAGGTTAATCCGGGACAACCATCACCATCGACTGCAAAATCAGATCGATTTGGCAAGAAGACAATGCTCAGTGTTTGTTGGGATCAGAAAGGTGTGGTGTATCATGAGCTTCTAAAACCCGGTGGAACTGTGTATACTAATCGCTACAGACAACAAATGATCAATTTGTACTATGCGTTGATCGAAAAAAGACCAGAATGGGCCAGAACACAGGGTAAAATAACTTCTTTTACACGACAATGCACCTGCACGCAAAGCAAAACTGGTTCATGATACAATCAAAACACTTGGCTGGGAGCTGCTACCCCACCAGCCGTATCCACCAGACTTGGTTCCTTCCGACTACCATTTGTTTTCATCAATGGAACACGCATTGGCTGAGGAGCTCTTCGATTCCTACAAAGAAGTCGAAAATTGGATGTCTGATTGGTTTGCTTCAAAAGACGAACATTTCGTACATTTTACACTCATTTTGCGGGATAAACTGACACTGACAACGATCAACATATATTCCTGAATCACTAACAGAAGAGAAGAAGAAGATGAAACTCTATCGCTTACTGTATGAAAATCAGAGAATACTTACTTTACATAGCCACAGGCCGCCATCTGCCGTCAACATCGTTTACTTTTTCCATTTCTATTACACGACTATGTGATGAAATCAGCCTGGAGCATTATTAAATCTCAAGCAAACCATTTATCTTTTCGCTGCTGCTGTTAAAACACTGTCGACGCGAAGGGAAACATAGGGAAGAGAGGGAAAGGAAAAAGAGGGAGGGAGAGAGAGAGAGAGAGAGAGAGAGAGAGAGAGAGAGAGAGAGCAGGCTGGCACGGCACAGCCGGAACTGGAGCCGGTGATGAGAGCGTGTGGCTGGGCTGCGCCAGGCCGCAGGCCAAAGAATTTAATATCGCAGAGCAGCGTCGCCCAGCGAACAGCCCATCCCCCGCTCGGCTGCCGCCATCTGCTCAGAGGATCAATCTTTGGCAGTGGGCGCTCTCTCAGACTCGGCCATTGCCAGTTTTGGCCCCAACAGCCAATTTACGACGGTAGGGGTGCAGTGGTAGGGATGGCGCACCCCGTAGACATCATGAAAACTACTGGGCCAGCCGCAAACGGAGTATCTTTTTAAACAACTGACTGGCCGGAAGACTCTTTGACTAATGGAACACAACTACACTGACGGAAAAGAAAATCACAATACCAAACACGTAGAATAAGGAAATTTCATGAACACATTTGCCTAGGTAACATATGTAAGTGGTTCACATCGTAAGATCATAGTTTAATGAAAAGGTATGTCCAGACGATGCCTCTTTCGTCATGCGCAGTCGCAGACGCACGGGAATAAAAGGGGATGCACAAAAATTTGTGGAAAGAACGCATGTATTCATGGGTGTTTTCGTGTCCACACGTTGCCTCATAGCACAAGCAGTCTGGTATTAATCCCCTTATTTGCTTGGGAATTTGAATTGCATTTAGCGTGGTGAAAAGGCGACAGAAAAAGAAAACGCAAAAGCGACTGTAGGTAAACAGTATATAAACAACAGAGGTATGAGAAATACAAAGTGATGACACCGTTTTGTCTGAAAACTTCAGAAGGAAGTCACAACGAGATTTTATATTTTCTGCTTGGGAAACATCAGCGATAAGGCCGGCAGTAAAATGTTGGTAGCTAGTAAATGGCGACTTATGAACTCTTTTGAATTACTTAGCCTTCATTTCAAAACAAAGCATTACAGTTCTATAAATTTGTAACTTATAATGTGAAATAATTCTAATTTATTAGTTGATTGTTCTATACCTCGTTTCACTGTAGGAAATGCCTAATCTTGTCATCATTAGCGTATTGTACTCCTATATAAAATTACAATTTGTACTGTTCTCAAGTATAGTTATGATTCGATTAATATCCATGCAATTCTCTTGCGCACTGGATCAACGGAACACGAACAAATAAATAAAATAAAAGTAATTAATCCTGAAAAATGATAAATACTCAAGGGAGGTTCTAGGTCTTTATGTGAAGGTTAATTTCCTTTAACTGTATCATTTGTATTTTATCATGAAATATAGTTTGTGGATTAACATCCTCGGACTTCACAAATTTGGGAATTTCATAGATGCCGGAATCCATTCAAATGGAGATTGTGTTTTAAAGTTTCGTATTTTTTGCAACATCAGTATGCTTGTTTTCTACTTTTAGTGGATTGTAGAGGAGCTACATACACCTCATCACTTTTTTTTTTCATGCGTCTGGCTCCTTAGTTGTGCTTTTAAGTCGCCATAACATGAATATTCGTCCGCAATTTTCATATACATTTTACATAAATTTTTGGTTTATACTTGTCAGTTTTCCTACTTCGAAACTTAGGTATCTTATTCGTTACAGAGATATGATCGGAGACTTTTTACCTAATATGTGACGCTGAGAGCAACAGATCTCGGGCTTTTGTTCAAATAATCTTGAGAGGCGCCATTGCACACGACTTTTTTGTTTGTCTACAATCATCTATAAAGTTCAGTGTGCTTCTGTCAGAGTCAACAGACATTATTGCATATAAATCGCTTCGTAGTATTACGTCAACACGCTACACAATCAAATACAGACTATACCCAGCTGCCTGTTATCTGCAAAAGAGCGCAAATATTCCACCGATATCGGGTAGCAATGCGCTTAACGCACAGCCTCCAAAATGTTCAAATTCCTAAGGGACCAAACTGCTGAGGTCCTCGGTAACTAGATATACACACTACGTAAACTAACTTACCCTAAGAACAACACTAACACCCATGCCCGAGGGAGGAGTCGAACCTCCAGCGGTAGGGGCCGCGCAATCCGATACATGGCGCCTCAAACCACGTGGCCAGTCCGCGCGGCGTACAGCCTCCATAAAAAAAAAGAAAAAAAAACGCCTTTACTTACGCACATGCGTAGCTGCGCTGTTCGAAATTGATGTACAAGCGCAAATTTGAACACCAAAAAGGTAATCGTGTGGACACACATTAAGAGCGAAACAAGCCATTGGAGAAGTGAAATGGTGGTGCCTTAATATCCGGTGTAACCTCCAGAATGTTGAATGCAAACATGTAAACGTACGTGAGTTGGGTTTTATAGGTGCAGGGCGTCAGTTTGTGGGATGGAATTCCATGTCTTTTGCATTTGGTCGATGAATACTGGGATGGTTAATGCTATTAGTGGATGACGCTGGAGCTGTCGTCCAATGATGTCCCATATTGTTCGATTGGAAACAAATCTGGTGCTCGGACAGGTCAAGACAACATGTCGACACTCTGTAGAGCATGTTGTGTCTCCTATTGGAAAACACTCCGTGGAATGCTGTTCTTGAAAGGCAGCACAATAGGCCGACTCACCAGATTGATGTACAATTTTGCAGGCAGGGTGCTTGGGGCAACCACGAGAGCGCTCTTGCTATCATACGAAATCGCACCCTAGATCACAGCTACAGATGTAGCTCTAGCCTGTGTAGCACGCAGACAGGATGGTTGTAGGTCCTCACGTGGCATCCTGCTAACCAATACCGGGCGATCACTGGTACAGAGGCAGCACCAGCTTTCGTCTGAAAACACAGTACACTGTACCTCCATCCTGCCCTCCAATGAGCTCTCGCTAGACACGACTGAAGTCGCGAGTGGTGGTGGTTTGGGTCAGTGGAATGCACTCTACAGGGCGTCTGGTTCGGATCTGTCCTTGAAGTAACCGATTTGTAATAGTTCGTTATGTCACTATGTCACTATGGTACCAACTCCTGTTCAAATTGCTTGTGCAGATGCAGTACGATGCGCCAGAGTCATAGGCCAAACATGATGATCCTCCCTCTCGGTAGTGTCACGTGGCCCTGCACAGCCACGTACAGTGGTTAATTACAGTCACGTCTTACTGCAATATCGCCGAGGGAACATCCAGCTACTCATAGCCCTACTACCCGACCTCTTTCAAACTCAGTGAGGTATTGATAACGGAGGACTTGTCGCCTTAAACGCATTCTTGACTAAAGTCAACTCACCATGTCCAATCTCAAACGAAACTAAAGCTCACGAACCTTACAAAATCAATCCAGATTTGCACCTTCATAGCGCCTCTATATGTGACTGGTGCTAAATTCGAATAGACATCGCCTTTCAAGAGTAGAAACATCCCTACCAACTTCCGTTTAGCTCACACAACTCTTTATTCGTGTTGCGATTTTTTCCGTTAGTATATTATATCTTCAGTTACCTCTTAGGTTTCTCCACATAATTTTTTATTTGCGAGGTTTCGGATGTTCGGCCGAGTCTTGGTATCTTCTTCTTCATTCTTCATCTTCTTCTTCTATTTCATCAGAATTTTCGCCGCAATGTAGCGAAGGGTCCGGCCCTTTGGCCCCATGCCACCATGCACTTTGGTCGTCAATGTATTTCTTCTAGTTTAAAATAGACTTCACATTTTCAGGTGAAAAAAGTAGCCTTGTAAGTCCACAAAAATGGAGATGATGAAAACACAGGGTTCCTAACCACTACTTCTCTCTCTAAGAAATTATTTGTGGATACTATTTGCAATGGAACCAATGAAATAATAAAAACACTAGCGTCCAAATCACTTCCATCAGTAAACTCTTGCCTATACTCACTATGCTCTGCAGAATCAGCAAAATCCCTGTTTTAATATCAACCATGCATATATCAATGTTTCTGGAGATAATGTTTCGTGGTGTACTTTCCAACATGTAAAATTCTTTCTTACGTATGATTTAAGAGTTTTCTACACTGACTTCCGTACGAGTATCACTGCCGTGTATACGTGGTGGATAACACCTACATTTAGCCTCTAATATTTTTTTGTAAGCGGGGTAGATAAGAGAACTATGTTTTTCATTATATTTCGAATAAGCATGTACTGATATTTAGATAATTTTCCTTTAACAGCATCAGACAATCCCTCATCAGCAAAAATTCTAATGGTTGCGACAGCTTCTGATAATTTTAACATCGATCTGCATGTATTAGCGCGCGACTGTGACTTCATCGTGATTTCTGTGAAGTTACTGGCAGTAGCAGAGGCACCAGAACAAGGGAGGCTCATTTGAGTAGCCAATGATAATTCCAATTTGCTCACTGTGTTATGTAAATCAGTGCCTTTTCTTCTTTTGCTTCGACCACTTGCTTTATCGAACTCCATGCTTGACCGACCACGCTTCTTTGATTCCGTGGTGGCGGCCGCGGTGGCCTAGTGGTTCTAGGCGCTCAGTCCGGAACCGCACTGCTACTACGGTATCTGGTTCGAATCCTGCCTCGGGCATGGATGTATGTGATGTCCTTAGGTTAGTTAGGTTTAAGTAGCTCTAAGTTCTAGGGGACTGATGACCTCAGATGTTAAGTCCCATAGTGCTCAGAGCCACTGGAACCATTTGATTCCGTGGTTTTTGATGTCGGTGTACTAGTTGTCGATGTACTCGAATCTGCAGATTTTTCGTTAGTCGTCCAAAGAGTCTGTAGACTACATGGTGGAATTATTGTGCGGAATTTGGATATAAATTTAGGTTTTTGTAATAGTTAGAGTTAAACTTCCAGATTTATTTATTAAATTTCAATACTCACTTTAATAATCGTTGAAGAAGAATGCTACTCTTTAATGATTTGCGGAAACCTTTCACTTGTTTTTTCTAGATTCTTTTCCTCCTTATTTTCGGATGAATCCAGGTTCTGTTTACAGCATCATGATGGTCGCATCCTTGTTTGGCGATATCGCGATGAACGCACATTGGAAGCGTGTATTCGCCATCGCCATACTGGCGTTATCACCCGGCGTGGTGTTATGGGGTGCCATTGGTTACAGGTTTCGGTCACCTCTTGTTCGGATTGACGGAACTTTGAACAGCGGACGTTACATTTCAGATGTGTTACGACCCTTCGTTCGATCCCTGTGAAACCCTACATTTCAGCAGGATAATGCACGGCCGGGGTCCTGTGCGGGCCTTTCTGGATACAGAAAATGTTCGGCTGCTGCCCTGGCCAGCACATTCTCCAGATGTCTCACCAACTGAAAACGTCTGGTCAATGGTGGCCGAGCAACTGGCTCGTCACAATACGCTAGTCACTACTCTTGATGAACTGTAGTATCGTGTTGAAGCCGCATGGGCAGTTGTACCTGTACACGCCATCCAAGCTCTGTTTGACTCAATGCCCAGGCGTATTAAGGCCGTTATTACGGCCAGAGGTGGTTGTTCTGGGTACTGATTTCTCTGGATCTATGCACCCAAATTGCGTAAAAATGTAAAATATGTCAGTTCTAGTATAATATATTTGTCCAATGAATACCCGTTTATCATTTGCATTTCTTCGTGGTGTAGCAACCTTGAGCTGTCAACTCGGCTTGTTGGTGGCCCATCTGTACCCCACTTTATGGTGTATTGGTTGCGAAGATGGACATCGCCATGGACGTCGGGAGTGTTTCATTTTTTTGCCCTTATCTCGTGGTTATTTTGTTGTGAATACTGAACAAGGTTTCAGATTCTCATTAGGAGAAGGGAGCCTCCCGGCGGAGTTCGACAGTTTTCGCGAAAGTAGTACTGTGACCTGATCTGTGCTTCTGTGGGCAGAGCCAGTGCCTGCCCTCACTCAGGACACGATGCCACCACTGCGTCCCCACCGAGTAACACATCGTGAGATTTAAGCCTTCTCTGCATGAACATCAAAAGATAAGACGTTGTGGCGCCACCCGGTCAGCATGAGATAGTTGGTTGCTTTCACTCCAACAATTTTGGTGTATACAACCAAATGTGTCGCCCCCACCACTGCTCTCGGTGCGATGAAGCCAATCAATGGAGGAGAGACTGCTCCAGGTCTTTACCAATAGTGTGTTTGTTAATGGACGTTTTGTATGTCAAGAGTGGAAAGTTTCTGTTGCATTTTGTTACCTTTTTCGTGAAATGAGCGACATTTTCGTCCATTGCACTAGCAACAGCATTGAGTCGTCCCCGTCATGTCCAATTTTTAGGAAAGTAGAGAGTTGACGAGAGAGAATTAAGTATGTTGGCTATTTGTCTCTTGGCCACTTCTGAAGCTGATGAGAACATGCCTTGCTGATTCTGGGGAGATGTAAGTGTTGTAATCTGTGGAATCAAAGTCTGTATTCTGAGCAGCTCGCTACTTACTTGTTCTAGTTTGCAGCTTGAGTTGCTGATGTAGTTTAACTTGTGGTTTTGTCTCATTGATCTTCAATTCGTGAGCTGCCCAGAAAACGATATCCTGTTGTGTTTACTCCATGCAGTCTTCCATATAATCTGGTCCTTTCCCATCATTTTGTGTAAATTCAATAGAGATTTTAAAGAACTTCGCACCATGTCAACTTCTTGTGAATTGTGTTAATCAATTACAGCACATAACAATCTATAAGTAGACTTGCCTTAAATGTCGAGACCCTTTAATTTACGGACTTTTGCTTGGTTACTTGACCGTCTAATAACAAATAAAACTTGTTGTACACCTAATTCTGTTATTCTCACTGTGACGTTATTATCGTTGTGCACAGTGGACATACTCGACCATCAGTTATTTATACTACTAGCCATTAAAACTGCTACGCCAAGAAGAAATACAGATGATAAACGGGTATTCATTGGACAAATATATTACACTAGAACTGACATGTGATTACATTTTCACGCAATTTGGGTGCATAGATCCTGAGAAATCAGTACCCAGAACAACCACCTCTGGCCGTAATAACGGCCTAGATACGCCTGGGCATTGGTGGCTTGGATGGCGTGTATAGGTACCGCTGCCCATGCGGCTTCAACACGATACCACAGTTCATCAAGAGTAGTGACTGGCGTATTGCGACGAGCCAGTTGCCCGGCAGCCATTGACCAGACGTTTTCGATTGGTGAGAGATCTGGAGAATGTGTTGGCCAGGGCAGCACTCGAACATTTTCTGTATCCAGAAAGGCCCGTACAGGACCTGCAACACGCGGCCGTGCATTATCCTGCTGAAATGTAGGGTTTCACAGGGATCGAATGAAGGGTCATAACACGACTGAAATGTAACGTCCACTGTTCAAAGTGCCGTCAATCCGAACAAGAGGTGACCGAAAGCTGTAACCAATGGCACCCCATACCACCACGCCGGGTGATAACGCCAGTATGGCGATGGCGAATACACGCTTCCAATGTGCGTTCATCGCGATATCGCCAAACAAGGATGCGACCATCATGATGCTGTAAACAGAACCTGGATTCATCCGAAAAAATGACGTTTTGTCATTCGTGGACCCAGGTTCCTCGTTGAGTACACCATCGCAGGCGCTCCTGTCTGTGATGCAGCGTCAAGGATAACCGCAGCCATGCTCTCCGAGATGATAGTCCGTGCTGCTGCAAACGTTGTCGAACTGTTCGTACAATTGGTTGTTGTCTTGCAAACGTCCCCATGTGTTGACTCAGGGATCGAGACGTGGCTGCACGATCCGTTACAGCCATGCTGATAAGATGCCTGTCATGTCGACTGTTAGTGATACGAGGCCGTTGGGATCCAGCTCGGCGTTCCGTATTACACTCCTGAACCCACCGATTCCATATTCTGCTAACAGTCATTGGATCTCGACCAACGCGAGCAGCAATGTCGCTATACGATAAACCGCAATCGCGATAGGCTACAATCCGACCTTTATCGAAGTCGGAAACGTGATGGTACGCATTTCTCCACCTTACACGAGGCATCACAACAACGTTTCACCAGGCAACGCCGGTCAACTGCTGTTTGAGTATGAGAAATCGGTGGGAAACTCTCCTCATGTCAGCACGTTGTAGGTGTCGCCACCGGCGCCAACCTTTTGTGAATGCTCTGAAAAGCTAATCATTTGCATATCACAGCATCTTCTTCCTGTCGGTTAAATTTCGCGTCTGTAGCACGTCGTCTTCGTAGTGTAGCAATTTTAATGGCCAGTAGTCTGCTATTCAATATTCTTTCGTACAGCGTATTTCCGACGAGTTGTTGAGTCCATGCCGCGCGCATTTGCTGCACTACGGCGGACAAAAGGAGGTAGGACACCATATCCCATAACTTTTGTGTCCTCAGTGTAGATTTGTTCAATGACCAGGAAGAATTGTCTCGATTACATCTTTGCTGTGTGTTGTTTCATGACAATTTGGCTGACGACGTTGCAGTAGTCTATAGCAAAGACATATCTGAACGTGGACCGACGCCGCACAGTGCCTTACGCGCGGCTTTCAAAAGTATTAAATTGTTCTTTGGAATGGGTCATGACCCTCACGACCGTACTGTACGAATCAGTAACGACAACATCGTCGGTAGATATGTGAGGCCGCAGAAGCTGTCGGCTCTGTCCGCCAGCAGCGGAGGCCCGGAAGGCGCCGCTGCGCCGGACACGCAGCCATTCGTCAGCCGACGGCCGACGTAGCCGCCTCCACGGCTGCCGGCCCGTCGCGCAGTTCTGCCGTGACGTACTGCAGGACGCGGCCGCATCGACAAATTTAGGACAAACAAACGAAAAACAAAAACAAGGCGATGCGAGTCGGCCGTCGGCATCGGCTCATCATTCACCGCGGGCCAGTCTCCACCGGCTTGTTTATTCCAGACGGGCGACACTTCGGCCGTACAAATAGCTGCCCGCCCTATCTCTTCCAACGAAATGTTTCAAAACAAGCGCTTTTCCCGAAGAGAAATAAAGCGAAAAGAGTTGTGGAGGTTTAATGCTATTCGCGCTTAAAATATAAACAATCTATTTGTAAATCGAACCATATTAGCCCACGCACGCAAGAAATCCAGTTATGTCCGACTGAGACAATATTTTTTATTTTCCGTAATTTCTGAAAGCAGCGGTGATGAGATACAAAAATATAGGGAGGTACAGATTGCCTACAGCTTGTACAGAAATTATGCCGCAGGAGGAAAAAGAAAGGGAAGCGGTAGTTGAGAAGGAAGTGAGACACTATTGTAGCCTACGCCAGGCGTTATTTAATCTGTGCATTTAATAAGCAGTAAAGGAAATCAAGGAAAAATCAATGACAATTAAAGTTCAGGGAGAAGAAATAAAAATTTTCAAGTCTGGTGATGACTTTGTAGTTACGCTCCTGACGTCAAAGGATTTCGAAGAGCAGTTAAACGAAAGAGACAGTGCCTTGAAAAGACCTTAAAACATAAATCTCAATAAAATTAAAACAAATATCGTGAAATTTAGTAGAATTAAATCAGATGATACTGAGGGAATTACGCTAGGAAATGAGACACACAAAACAGTAGATGAATTTTGCTATTTGGGGAGCAAAGTAACTGAAGATGAGCCGGCCGGTGTGTCCGAGCGGTTCTAGGCGCTTCAGTCTGGAACCGCGCGACCGCTACGGTCCCAGGTTCGAAGCCTGCCTCGCGCATGGATGTGTGTAATGTCCTTAGGTTAGTTAGGTTTAAGTAGTTCTAAGTTCTAGGGCACTGATGACCTCAGAAGTTAAGTCCCATAGTGCTCAGAGCCATTTGAACCATTTGAACTGACGGTGCAGGAAGCTAAGTGGATTTACAGTGGAGACTGCCAGGAGGAGGAAAAATACTTTTGTGAAAGAGAAATTAGGTAATACTGAAAATAAGTTTAACTGTTAGAACATGTTCCCGGAAGATATATGTCTACTCTATAGCTTTGTATGGAAGTAAAACGTGGACGATGTAAGGTTCAGACAAGAAGAGAGTAGAAGCTTTCGAGATGCGGTGCTACAAAAGCATGTTGAAGATCTGGAGAGGTGTTGGGTAAGTAATGAGAAATTACTGATTAGAATTGGAGAAAAGAGAAACTTGCACCACAGCTTGACTAAAAGAAGGGATCGGTTGATAGGAATGGAGGGAAATGTGTGTTGGGGGTAGCGGCAAAGGGTGGCAGATACCAAGGATTGACTACAGCAAGCAGTTCAAACCGATGTAGGTTGCAGTAAGTGTACAGAGAGAAGAGAGGCAACCTGGAGAGCAGCAGTAGCCAGTGTTTTGATTGAAGACGACAACGACGACAACGGACTTTACCAATTACAGACACAGTACCTGTATGCGCAGACATAACGTCTTTAGAATATTCTAACGGAAACACAAAAAAAATTTGACCTTCTGAGTGCTCGATTGCAAAGACTGACAGATTATTTTCACACAGATAAATGTAATTGAAGCTGGCGGAAAGGTCAGAAATCGTTTCAATCTGCGGTCTGCGATCAGTCACTAAAGTTAGTCGCAACTATTAAGATTGCAGTAATACCTCTCAGCAGGTCGATTACAATCCCTCCGTTCGACTAGTACTTATAAGGCTGGACCAACGTACGATACAGATAACACTCAAACAAGGACTGCTTACTTCGTCGTGGGTTTGTTTAGCCACCGCGAAAGCGTCACAGAAATTCTTAGCAAACTACAATCACTACAGCGCTGGGGTCGTTTGCCGTGGAGAGCATTACTCTCAAAGAACAATACACCCCAGACACTCGAATGGCCTGACAAGTGAGTAACTGTACGCATTATTTTGTGTTGATCGAATTACGACAAATCGGGAGCAAACGACGGCCATATCATGAGACAATAGTATTTTTTTCTTTACTTTTTTGTTCAATAGAAATTTATTACTTTTTAGAACAGATTTAATAGTATGGCTATAGAATGTATTATTTTTACTAAGAAAAGATTACGGGTTTTAAACGTAAAATCAGACAAATAGTATCAGTTAAACTTCGGATAAACAGAGTGAGTGACAGGACCATCACTGTAAAATTAATACTCGTATTTTGTCTGACTTCTTTCAGCTGTCACTTCCCGCTTCACCTTCCCTCCCCCTGACTTTGATGTGCTAAGGTGTATGTATCGTTGTAAATGTGTTGATGCGGATAATTGTGTATTTTGTACCAGTAACGACATTCGTTTCTTATTTTATTAATCTCTCTTTCATGTTATTACCAGATTACAAAGTTGAAAAGCGGGTGGGTGTTATTGCATAAATCGCAATAACCGGCTTGGGCGTGGTTCACACAGCCATCATTGCGGCCATATCATCGTGATAACTAGGAAATGTAGTAATTGTTTAGAACCTATTCTACGTTTAATTACAAAACCCATTGCCCAGTGTGTACTGAATTGTCGCACTTGAAATGTTTCAAAGCTTCACGGTTGCGAAAATACGAAGCAAAGCCAGTTATTCCGGGAAGATATAATATTTAGTGCACACTGGAAGATTTTCGACTCATCGTCAATTTAACTCTTCAGTAGAGTTAAACATTCAGACACGGTATAGAGGGCTATGGGGTCAGAACACCGGCCACCATTGAGCTGTCATCTTTCATGACTTCTGAGACACGCCTTCGCACTCAAGTAGCTCTTCAGTTGGCTTCACAAGGCTGAGAACATCCCATTTCTGGGCCCCACCAAGGAAAAATCCCTGGCAGTCCCGGGAATCGAACCCGGTTTCTCCCCCATAAGCAGCCAAACACGTTGCCTATTGAGCTATAGAGGCAGACTAAGTGCGTAATCTAAATTCTGAATAAAATTGGTTTCTCAAAATCTTCTTAGTTTTTAAGACAGAACTCTTATTTTCTCATCTAAACAGGGACCAGAGAGAATATTAAATTGTACCTCATTTCCTGGGCTAGCCGCGCCTGTAATTGGTTTCATGATACTAATTTAGGTCTCTAATTTCATTATATTAATTAATGTAGTAAGTTGTTAAAACGAAGTCTTTATGTAGTTCTTTCCCCCTCAGGCACATGGAAGCACCTTGGTCAGAGATTCTGGGCAGCAACAAAGGGATAGAGGTTTCAATTTATCACTTTCTCCGATTTTTTATGTTGCTAGGGAACACCTCCGTCTTGCTAATCACAGAAAATAGAACCATCTTCCGGTTGTCTGTAGTTTTCATACAACCCGAAAACATACGATAACTCAGTCCAGTCTGCTTGCCGCCAGTGTTTTTTCTGTCTGATACTGCTGACACTGTGGTTCAGCCATTTCCACAATGTAAACGAGTTGTCAGGTAATATGTTCTCATCCAGAGGTCATCATGATCTGCAGTCATTGGCTTGGAACAAAAGTAAGCTGAATTCGTGTCTGTCACTTTTGTATTGGGGCAACGGGCTTGCCGCAGTGGATACACTGCTTCCTGTCAGATCACCGAAGTTAAGCGCTGTTGGGTGTGAATGGGTGACCATCCAGGCCGCCACGCGCTATTGCCGGTTTTCGGGGTGCACTCAGCGTCGTGACGCCACTTGAGGAGCTACTCGACCGAATAGTAGCGGCTCCGGTCACATAAAACCATCGTAACGACCGGGAGAGCGGTGTGCTGACCACACGCCCCTCTTATCCGCATCCTCAGTTGAGGATGACACGGCGGTCGGATAGTCCCGATGGGACACTTTTGGCCTGAGGAGGGAGTGCTATATAATTTTGTATTAGTAATCTTTTGGTTTCGGGTAATTAATCACGGTTTCGAGAGATAGGACTTTGTCGGTCACCACAAATTGACAGGCATCTAGCTAAGAACAGTCAGGTAAGGAGACGCTAGTTTCACTGTTAGCAGTAGCCTATTATGTATCTCGCAAATGTTGATATATTTTCTTTCCCTGAATTCATAGGCAGTATGGGAACTAGTATTTTGAATTACGTCCTCTTTCATGAGCATGTCGTACCGGTCACTTTTTTCTTATACACTGTCTTGTTGTTTCAGTGAATCGAACCAAATGTAAGTAACGCTAACTTTGGGTGTCTTAAATATCTAGTGGCGACTGAAATATTGTACCGGGCCAAGACAAGAATTGAGATATTCAGTTCATCACGAGCTGTTGCCTTGATTGTTAGGCTACCTGAGCTTGCCGCTTCATATGATTATACGGAGAATTAACTGTCTGTTACGCTGCCTCATTATGTTGGTGGCAATGAAACTGGCAGCTTATCGTGCCTTAGATATAAATACCGTACCGAAAAAAACTCCGTCCGAACAGGCCTTGGAAGGTCCAACGGTACTGACCGGCCACCGTGTCATTCTCAGCTCATTGGCGTAATGGATGCGGATATGGAGGGGCATGTATTCAGCACACCGCTCTCCCGGTCGTATATCAATTTACGAGACCGGAGCCGCTACTTCCCAATCACGTAGTTCCTCAGTTTGCCTCACAATGGCTGAGTGCACTCCGCTGCCCAACAGTACTTGGATGGTCACCCATCCAAGTGCTAGCCCAGTCCGATAGCGCTTATCTTCGCTGATATGATGGAAACCGGTGTTACCACTGCGGTAAGGTCGTTGGCCCTGCACTGAAACAGTTGTTTTCTTTTCTTGTACGTGCGATAACCACTGTCTGTCTTGCCTCCTTTACCTCATTAAATGGTTATTAAATGAGGGGGAATGATAACTGTTAGTATCTAATGCTAGGTACAGGTCGTAAGCGTAATCGTAATGTCAGGAACATCCGACTTCAGCAAATGTTTTTCCTACATTTTGGTGTAATAATCCGTCTCCATCCTCGAACACAAGACGTCAGCATGTTTGAAATAGTACACTGAAAATGGAGGCATTTTCCTCGTAATTATTTTTTAATCAAAAAATAGTATTAATATTCAAACAAAAAATTAAAGCCAAGAATTCCATGAGTCCATCGAATTGCAACACATCTTCGCTCGTGAAACAATAAAGTCACAGATGCAGCGCAGGAGCTCAAATATTATAGGAACGTTAGTCGCTTGTATGTAAGACGATACACTACATGTTCAAAATTATCCGGGCTCCCCAAAAACATACATTTTTGATATTAGATCCAGTGTGGTGCCACCTACTGCCAGTTGCTCCATATCAGCGACCTCAGTAGTCATTAGCCATCGTGAGAGAGCAGAATGGGACGCTCCGAGCAACTCACGGACTTCAAGCGTGGTCAGGTGACTGGGTGTCACGTGTGTCGTACGTCTGTACACGAGATTTCAACGCTGCTAAACATCCTTCGGTCCACTGTTTCCGATGTGATAATGAAGTGGAAACGTGAAGGGACAAGTACAGCACAAAAGCGTACAGATCGACCTCGTCTGTTGACTGATACAGACTGCCGGCAGTTGAAGAGGGTCGTAATGTATAATAGGCAGACATCTATCCAGACCATCACACGGAAATTCCAGACTGCATCAGGGTCGACTGAAAGTACTGTGAAAGTTTGGCGGGAGGTGAAGCAACTTGGAATTCATGGTCAAGCGGCTGCTCATAAGCCACACATCACGCTGGTAAGTGCCAAACGACGCCTTGGTTGGTGTAATGACAGTAAACATTGGACGATTGAACCCTGGAAAAATGTTGTGAGGAGTGACGAATCACGTTACACAATGTGGCGATCCGATGTCAGGTTGTGGGTATGGCGAAAGCCCGGTGAACGTTATCTGCCAAAGTTTGTAGTGCCCACAGTAAAATTCGGAGGCGGTGGTCGTGTTTTTCATGGAGAGGGCTTGCACCCCTTGTTGTTTTGCGTGGCACTATCATAGCACAGGCCTACATTGATGTTTTAAGCACGTTCTTGCTTCCCTCTGTTGTAGAGCATTTCGGGGATGGCGATTGCATCTGTCAACACGATCGAGCACCTGTTCATAACGCAGGGCCTATGGCGGAGTGGTTACACGACAATAACATCCCTGTAATGGACTGGCCTGTACAGAGTCCTGATCTGAATTCTACAGAACATCTTTGGGATGTTCTGGAACACCGACTTCGTGCCAGGCCTCACCGGCCGACATCGATACCTCTCCTCAGCGCAGCACTCCGTGAAGAATAGGGTGCCATTCCCCAAGAAACCTTCCAGTACCTGACTGAACGTATGCCTGTGAGAGTGGACGCCGTCGTAAAGGCTAAGGGAGCGCCAGCCAACACCATATTGAATTCCAGCATTACCGATGGAGACCGACATAAACTTGTAAGTCATTTTCAACCAGGTGTCCGGATACTTTTGATCACATAGTGTACATTTAGTTTCAGTTCGTTGTTGGCGAGTAAATGCACATGAGGTAATACTGGAGAGAGTAAACATGAACACAGTGCATTTCACATCACAACAAGGTCCACACAATATGTTGACAACTCTCGATAACTGGTAGAAAGCATCTACAGTTCGCCAA
Source organism: Schistocerca gregaria (assembly GCF_023897955.1). NCBI lineage: Eukaryota > Metazoa > Arthropoda > Insecta > Orthoptera > Acrididae > Schistocerca > Schistocerca gregaria. The sequence goes on along the minus strand of NC_064920.1, from coordinate 299,488,998 downwards.
AGACTGTAGAGGAAGACTACAAGACATCAGTGCATTAAACACCTGTCTTCCTGTATTTGTTCGATACAGCACCTATTTAAAAAAAATGGTTCAAATGGCTCTGAGCACTATGGGACTTAACATTTATGGTCATTCGTCCCCTAGAACTTAGAACTACTTAAACCTAACTAACCTAAGGACATCACACAACACCCAGCCATCACGAGGCAGAGAAAATCCCTGACCCCGCCGGGAGTCGAACCCGGGAACCCGGGCGTGGGAAGCGAGAACGCTACCGCACGACCACGAGATGCGGGCGCACCTGTTTCAGTTTCTGTTGATTGCTGCTGTGGTTGAGAGTCTGTGCTTCATTAACAGTATGGTAGATCACACTATGTATAAGCAATGTGATGAGTCTTTACCACGGGGCGGCAAGTGTGCTGCTATTGGTTCAGTACAAAGAATATGGCGTGCCATTGCCGAGAGGGGAATCGCAGTTTTAGATACTGCCAATGCTACAGTTTACTCTCATGTTGTGCTGCCACAGCCGCATTCCGTTCGTACAGGGAACATCTTGTGACCCCTACTCCTAACCCTGTAACATAGGCTTCCCTCAAGCGTCTATGGTGAACAGACAGCCTCCACCTTCAGACGAAGATAATCCGCCTTCGAATTCTGACAGACGGCAGAAAAGGTAGCCAATGGCGAGGAACTGTTTCACTTCACACATCACGGGACACAAGCAGTGCGTAGTAGTGGTCTCACTGTACACTAGCATATAGGTCGGCCCCGGCGGCTGTGTCTTCAAGAGTGTTCCTGCGAGGTTTCTCCACAGTTCCTGTAGTCACAGATCATCTTTCCACAGAAGATCCGCCATTCTTTGCAGTATCTACACCAGATTGAAGACTATAGTACACCAGTTGCACTTACCGTCAGAGGACTGAAAAACGGTAGGAATATTGTACAACGGTCTTCAAATTGAGTTTATGTATCATTGAAGAAAAGTGTGTTTTTGACATAGAATTTTAGTTATTTCAGTAGTTGTGCTCATAGGTGTGCGTGTCTGATGTGAAGGTGGTAGTGTCACCCCTGTTTATACTGACATCAGCTACCCCTCGGTGTTTATTGTCAACATATAACGTATGTCACTGCCGACGTCTAACTAGAACAAAACATTTCATTGGCTGCATGTCGGTCGTGAAAATCTTACCGGTTTCAAGCTTCATGCTCGTTCTAACGTTCAATAGTGGAACAGAGAAAGCACACAAGAAGTTCGCCAGTAAATCTTGTACAGGTTTTCTGTCCCAGCATCGTAACTGATCACGAGCGTTAAGCATGAAACCGATAGTATATAAAGTAAATTTTATGCCAGTAAAAGGACCGTGCGACTGCTACGGTCGCAGGTTCGAATCCTGCCTCGGGCATGGATGTGTGTGATGTCCTTAGGTTAGTTAGGTTTAAGTAGTTCTAAGTTCTAGGGGACTGATGACCACAGCAGTTGAGTCCCATAGTGCTCAGAGCCATTTGAACCAATAAAAGGGATGAAGAGGTCAATAAATGCGGAGCATCAATAAATGCGGAACACAGGCTAGGATACGACAAAGGTGGGGACACAAATCGGCCATGCGCCTTTTCCTCGAAATCATTTAGCGTTCTCCTTAATGTATTGAAAGAAACTACGGAAGATATAAGTCAATGCTCTTGTGAATGCGAATCCCGTACGTTAATCCAGTACCAACCAGATTCGAATCCAACATAAAGCGGCGGGATGCGGGTGGCGAGAAGATAGAGGATAGAGGTTATGAGGAGGGGTGGTTAGGGGACATGACTATCTCTCTGTATCCCCTCAAGCTAAACCACTGTACTAACTTCTGATATAAACAAATTATGATGACTGTATTAAAACGTTTTACATAGGGTAGGCCGAAGGTCATGAAGTTGATATAACTGTGAACAACTTCTGTGAGGCCCATAATGGCGAACACCGACTTGAGATAATATTACACACACAGGCACACATAGGTATAAATTATCTGTCATCCTTCGACTTTAAGTCTGTGAAATAGCAATGGAAACCAATGATAAACGAAAAAGTTATTCACAGTGATAAACCATTCGTGAGACATCTGTGGCACGTTAAAATTACATGTGGCGGTAATATTTGGGATGGATGGGTTGGGAGGGTAGAAGCAGATAGGAAAAGACTGTCACAAAAAATGCATCAGACTGTAGTACACATGCCCCTGTTAGGATACATCTAGCCTTCAATACTCACCCAAGAAATTTTCATATTCTCCCGCTCGCTACACGCAAACTATTAACCACACAGAAAAAATAAACATGACCTTTTTTGTACTGGGATATGTTTTTCTGGAGGCAATAGTTTTGGAGTTATTCAAGAAAAACGTATAAAAGTGCCCTTCAAACGTACCTGCACCTGCACACTCTTATCTCACCAGTCAGGATTTTTAATACTTTGTTCGCGGTACTTCCTCATACTGCTGAACAAAAATTTTCGTCTCCACAAACTAGTCCAAATAATTGATCCTTTCTTGTCTCTGTTAATTGGACCACTACACCTCCAACTTAGTCGTCTATTTCATTAACGTTAGCAATATGAACGTACCCTTGGTTTCTGAAGACCAACTACACCTTGCAGGTCGCATAAAACGACAGCGGAAGGGGCAGCTTAATCGTCCTGTATAAATGTCATCGGCCTGTGAAAACTGCTCGAAATGTGTATAAATTCGACGAATTGTCAAGCAGCACAAATCAACCAAATTGATCTACCTTTTGTCTCATAAAAATAGACCCACTGGGTCACAATTTGGTGCTACGATGTTAACACATCGGTAAAACGTATAGTGGCTCTTTCTGGTATCATAACTAGAATTAGATCTTTAGGCCCTAACTAGAATTAGACCTCTGCAGCCCAACAGCTGTGAAATTAATTTTTCCTCCTTCGACACGTTTCGATCTGCTCTGTAGTAGCAACACTTTTCACCACTGCTGTTTGCTAATGAATAAATGTGCGAAATCAGCGCCGAAGTGTAATATTAAAAATCCCGTCTTAGCTCGAACGAACAGTACTATACGTAAATAACGTGACAATTTTGATTTGACGTTGGCCACATGCACAGTACCCTAAGCTCATTATACAAATATTCCTGCTCTACAGTTGCAATACGAAGTTATCATCTGACAGTACCCTAAAAGTCAAAGGCAGTTTGTAATAAATAAATAATATTTCGGAAAACATCAGGAAATTGCTTCATATTAAATAATGTCCGCAGCTTGTGGTCTAGTTGTTAGCGTTGTTGCCTCTGGATCACGGGGTCCCTGGCTCAATACCTGACTGTGTCGGGGATATTCTCCGTCCCTGGAGACAGGGTGGGTTTCGTGTTGTCCTCATCATTTCATCATCATTCAGGAAGATAGCGAGGTTGGAGAATGAACTGACTGGCGCGATAACTTCTTCGTTGAGCTCCCCACAAACCAAAAATCATCATCATAATATTAAATATGTGAGTCTTCGATTTCTCCAGGAGTATTTTATGACGAAATAAATCTCGGGTGAACAGCCTGGTATGAGTGTGCACAGGAAATAATATTGCCGAAATATTGTGTCCTATGCACACTCACACCGGGCTGTTCACCCGAGATATATTTCGTAATATTAAATATTGTTGTCATATTCTGACAAGCATCAGCAGTAATTCAGTTAATATTACTAAGGTATTGGTACAACGTGGATTGGATATTATTGATTTGTTTTACCCCTTGGTTGGATTTTACATCTTCGATGGTTGCCGCACTTCTTCTCATTTTATTCGCCAGCGCATTTACTAAAGCTAGACAGTTGACTTAGATTTTCTGTAGCTGTTATACGATTCCCAACGCAAACTTAACTGAACGAGTGGGCGAATTCGTGATTACAGGTAATTTGCACCACACCAGATATCTCTACACTGCCCGACACTTGCGAAACGTTAAGCAGCGAGCCGCCCAGTGCAGGTGAGCAAAGGCAGCCATGGACACAAAGCCGAGCCGAGGGACTTCCCCTAATTTCCGGATGGTGTGGCGCGTGTTAACGATCGGCCGGTGCTGCCAACTGCCCTCCTGCGGAGCACAATGCTATCTGGCGGCGCGCGGGCCGCATTGTCCGCCACAAATTGTGGCCCCCCTGAATGGCGGTGCGGCAGTCTTAATAGCAGGCGGCACAAAGGCCCCGCCTCTCAGCCGCCGGTAACTGCAGGCCTCAGGCGCAAGCTCTGCCCGAGGGGCCGACGGCAGGAAACCGCGCCGCGAATTAAGGATGGCGATGCGGAGGTCTGCTGGTGTTTCCGTAGCAAGCGCATGGCAACCCTGGTAATTGTCCACCTGCACCTTCCTCCAGCGGAAGAGCCACGAAGGGGCACGAGTGGGCTGCATCAACGGGCTCTGCAGTGACTGTAGGACTGCCTTAAGGCAACACACGCAGCCACTGCCATTCCCTGCAGATAGAAGACATTTCTTAGATATGTACAAGACCTGCCCAGAAAGTAATGTAGCACATATTTTTCTTCAACAATTTTTTATTGAACAGATTGAAAATTACACACACGAAAGAATCGTGTTTTATCTACATATTTTACTTTTCGACGTAATCTCCATTCTGTTCTATGGCCTTCCTCCTGCACGAAACAAGGGTGTGTATGCCCTGTCGCTATGTGAGTCACCACATCAGAATGTCTTCAACGAATGGTACAGATTAATGCGTCTGCCCTAGTGAATGACAACACCAGTTCGCTGCAACATGTCAGATGTGACAGCCGTGGATGGTCTCACTGACCACTGGAAATCGTGGAGCTCCGCCGAACCGCCTTCTGATGACCTCACCCTCCCTGCCCACTGACTAACTGCAGTTCTGTCAACAGCACATGCTCCGAAGACTTTGTACAACTGTTTGTTAACATTACCCATACTTTCTTTCTCTGCAGTAAGAAATTCAATGATGTCACGTTGATTGTAAAGCATATCACTTACAGGCGCATTTTGACATTTTCCTGGAGCTACGCTATCTGTCAGAAGTGATGCAAACTTGGCACCCTCACTCAGGAGAATTCAAATAATACACTACTGCACATTAAAATTTGCGACACCAAGAAGAAATGCAGATGATAAACAGGTATTCATTGGACAAATATATTATACTAGAATTGACAAGTGATTACATTTTCACGCAGTTTGGGTGCATAGATCTTGAGAAATCAGTACCCAGAACAACCACCTCTGGCCGTAATAACGGCCTTGATACGCCTGGGCATTGAGTCAAACACAGCTTGGATGGCGTGTACAGGTACAGCTCCCAACCAGCTTCAACACGATACCACAGTTCATCAAGAGTAGTGACTAGCGTATTGTGACGAGCCAGTTGCTCGGCCACCATTGACCAGACGTTTTCAGTTGGTGTGAGATCTGGAGAATGTGCTGACCAGGGCAGCAGTCGAACATTTTTTGTACCCAGAAAGGCCCGTACAGGACCTTCAACATGCGGTCGTGCATTATCCTGCTGAAATGTAGGGTTTCGCAGGGATCGAATAAAGGGTAGAGCCACCGGTCGTAACATATCTGAAATGTAACATCCACTGTTCAAAGTGCCCACAATGCGAACAAGAAGTGACCGAGACGTGTAACCAATGGCACCCCATACCATCACTTCGGGTGATACGCCAGTATGACGATGACGAATACACGCTTCCAATGTGCATTCACCGCAATGTCACCAAACACGGATGCGACCATCATGATGCTGTAAACAGAACCTGGATTCATCCGAAAAAATGACGTTTTGCCATTCGTGCACCGGTGTTCGTCGTTGAGTTCACCATCGCAGGCGCTCCTGTCTGTGATGCAGCTTCAAGGGTAACTGCCGCCATGGTCGCTTGGCTCCAGACTGTAGCGCCTAGAACCGCCCGGCCACTCCGGCCAGCGGCTGAGTAAAAAATGTGGTGCAATACTTTATGGGCAACTAGTAGATTCACATACATACTGAACAAAGTCAGAAGGCTCCTGAGTCACAGTCACATTTTGTGTGTATTCAGAGTACTAGTTTCGGTCATAGTTATGTATCAGCTTCAGATGGAAATCTAATTACTGAATATCGCAATTCACCATTAGGGCAAAGATTTGTGACCAGGGATTCCTTCCTCCCCTGAAGTATTAGCGACATTTACTGGAATACATGATAGGTGGAATGTGCAGATGTGTTGTGTGCAATAACATCTCCGACGATCCTTTTGCCTCACCAACCTGCATAGAATCTAATAGGCAGACTGCATACACATGCTTAACTCACATACAATTGTGAATAGAATCGAAATTTCACATTTTATTATAGTGTATTATTATTGTTTTTATTGTCGTTAGTATTTCATTTATTAGTTAAATAACTAATAAATATGCCTTTATTTAAAAAAATGATGCTTCATAAGGTTTGCAGCGTAAAATAATTTTTTTATGTGAATAAGACTGTTCGAATTTTTAAAAAAAATACGTTTTGTTTAGATCACTGATCTCCCATCAAGTTTATAAAAAGTATATACCGCAAAAATTCCTAACCCTTGCAATATCTTCATGTTAAGTACTTGTCATTAACAAACAGATAAAGAAGCCTCATCTAACTTTTAAAGATGTTATATTGCAAGTAACTCAGCATTATACGGAGAGAAACGATCCCATATATACATATTCTTTTGCCTTAGTTCTTTAATTTCTGTTCCCTTAACTTCTAATTTTAGCACATTTGCAGCATTGCAGCATTGTTTGCTGTTTACAAGGTTGCTTCCCAGACTAGCAATTAAACCAAGTGTAAAAGAAGCTCAGTCCGTATTTGTCTGAGCAGGTCAGCAATATGCCTCTTTGAGTACAAGCTTTTATCAACATGTATGCCCAAAAATTTTAAGTATTCTAACCCGTTCACTGCACTACAGCAATTGCTAGTACGAGTTTTTGTCGAACTGAACTGGGAATATAGTGTGATTTCTCAAAATCCAGGGAGAGAACCACCATTTTCAGATAACCACTTAATAAACCTTTGAAACACATAATTAACAATCTCATCTTTTGCCTTCTCTCTAATGGGATGTATATTAATTCTAGTATCGTCAGCAAAAATCTCCATCGCTGCTTGAGAAATGCTTATGTTGACATGCACGAACTTCTGCACTAACATATACAGTGCGTTTGCGTATTTTGTACTATAATACAATTGTCCCAATAGTACATTAGAAACATTTTTATCCATTTAGATTTATAGAGATCTGAGTGACTCTGGAACAAAATTGTAGTTTTTTTTATAATTACCGCAAACAGTCATTTTTTGTTGTTCTTTATTTACTACACACAACTTATTTCGAGTGGAAGTTACTCTTACTCGGACTGTAACACAGCCGCTCACTCACTCTGGCTTACTGGCGTAGGAAAGTAAACTTTACTGGTGGCAACAAAGAGTGTTGTACTTGTTTATTACTTGTAAAGTCAATTCTTTCAAGTTATTAATAGAACTGACAGTGTATATAGTTATAGATCTCACTGAGAGGAGGCAGTTGAACAAACAGTAGACTGATCCGGTGCCCCTAGTACACGCAGTAAACAACAGTAAATTTCCAGCAAAACCACGTGCAGTTAATAGCAACTTCCCAACTTAACTGTCACGATAACTGTCAGATCAGACAGAAGAGACAGAGTCGATCCCACGAAGAGCAGGAACATTTAGCCGGCGCGAGAGCGTCGCAGATCCTGCCTCGGGCATGGATGTGAGTGATGTCCTTAGGTTAGTTAGGTTCAAGTAGTTCTAAGTTCTAGGGGACTGATGACCACAGATGTTAAGTCCCATAGTGCTCAGAGCCATCTGAATCATTTGAGCGTCGCAGAGGTGCTCAAAAAAGTCGATTGGCAGATGTTACAAGAGAGGCGTTGTACATAAAGGAGGCATTTACTACTGAAATTTCTAGAGAGAACTTTCCGAGAAGAATCGGACAACATACTACTTCCCCCCACCTACGTCTCGTGTAATGACCATAAGGAGAAAATTCGTGAAATTGGAGCCGATACACAGGCTTACCGACAATCATTCTTGCCATGCGGCATTCGCGAGTGGAACATGGTTGGAGGACTCAGTGGTACAAAAGTATCCTCCGCCACACACCATTAACTGGCGTGCGGAGTATGATGTACATGCAGGTGAAATGACGACAAAATGTACACGAAACAATCAATATTAATGTAGCCCCCAAGTTTGAGTAATCGCTTTCTTAATAATGAAACGCGCCTGGCTCAGACAACTTCACGAAAGAATTATTTGTAATGATTAACTTGGCTTCAACTTCCCCAGCATACGTCATTTCTGCTATTTGCTTATCATATCGTCATGCCTGGGAGAATGATTACGTTGAGTACCGACTTCACTGATTTTGTACCCTTTTAACTCTTATCAGAATCCAGTGTTACCCTTTATCCTTAACCTAATCACGGTTAGCTGTATATGTATTTATGTGTTGTTAATCACGAGAGCAACTGCGATCGTATAGTATACACTGATAAGCCAGAACATTATGACAACTGCCCACCGTGACAGTGGTTGCAGCCTGGTTGCAGTGAGGGCACGTGACGCCGCTACAAAAGTATGTAAGCTGAGCAGACTCGGACGGGGATCACCCTAGCGAAGACATGGGCTGAAAAAGGGGAAATCCACTGAGATAAGCGACTACCATAAAGGGCAGATTATTATTACGCAGAGCCCGTGGGCGAGCATCTCGAAAATGCCGAAGCTGGTAGAATGTTCACGTGTCATGAGCATCTAGGGAAAGAGGTAGGACAATGAAAGTACCAACAGGCACTAAACGGTTGGACGTCGAATGCTCTTCATAGAACGTAGGGTTCAGAGGCTTGTCTGCTCTTTAAAGTGTATCCGAGAAGACTACACCGACGTATTCACATACTGACCCAATGACATCGTCAATTGCGATTCCATCGGGATTCGACCTGTAATAGCGTCGGCTCTCTGGGTGAATCACATTTTTGCTAGACTAGATCAGTCGTCGTCTCCACAAACGCCGTCATCGAGGTGAACGGTGGCATCAAACGTGCAGTGAGCCACGTGCGCAGATTAGTGGGAGCAGTCATATGCTATGGAAGTCATTCTCCTGCGCTTGCATGGGACCTGTGGTAGTAATAGAAGACACGCTGACAGATTGCGAACCACCTGCATCTCTTCTTCCTTGATGTCTTCCCCGACGGCGATGCCACCTTTCAGCAGTATAACTGTCCGTATCTCGGAGCCAGTACCGTGCTGGAGTGGTCTGAGCAGCATTATACTGAATCACGTTGATGCTTGGCAAGCAAATTCGCCTGATGTAAATACTGCTGAACCTGTCTGGCTCGCCATCTGGCGCCATCACCGCGTACGCAAATGAGCGGCGCGTGATTTGCGCGAATTACATGTCCTGTGCGTAGACATCTAATGCGACATACCTTCGAAAATCCTCCAACAAACTGTCGGATACCTGACACGCAGAATCAGCGATCTACACTCCTGGAAATTGAAATAAGAACACCGTGAATTCATTGTCCCAGGAAGGGGAAACTTTATTGACACATTCCTGGGGTCAGATACATCACATGATCACACTGACAGAACCACAGGCACATAGACACAGGCAACAGAGCATGCACAATGTCGGCACTAGTACAGTGTATATCCACCTTTCGCAGCAATGCAGGCTGCTATTCTCCCATGGAGACGATCGTAGAGATGCTCGATGTAGTCCTGTGGAACGGCTTGCCATGCCATTTCCACCTGGCGCCTCAGTTGGACCAGCGTTCGTGCTGGACGTGCAGACCGCGTAAGACGACGCTTCATCCAGTCCCAAACATGCTCAATGGGGGACAGATCCGGAGATCTTGCTGGCCAGGGTAGTTGACTTACACCTTCTAGAGAAAGTTGGGTGGCAGGGGATACATGCGGACGAACATTGTCCTGTTGGAACACCAAGTTCCCTTGCCGGTATAGGAATGGTAGAACGATGGGTTCGATGACGGTTTGGATGTACCATGCACTATTCAGTGTCCCCTCGACGATCACCAGAGGTGTACGGCCAGTGTAGGATATCGCTCCCCACACCATGATGCCGGGTGTTGGCCCTGTGTGCCTCGGTCGTATGCAGTCCTGATTGTGGCGCTCACCTGCACAAACACGCATACGACCATCATTGGCACCAAGCCAGAAGCGACTCTCATCGCTGAAGACGACACGTCTCCATTCGCCCCTCCATTCACGCCTGTCGCGACACCACTGGAGGCGGGCTGCACGATGTTGGGGCGTGAGCGGAAGACGGCCTAACGGTGTGCGGGACCGTAGCCCAGCTTTATGGAGACGGTTGCGAATGGTCCTCACCGATACCCCAGGCACAACAGTGTCCCTAATTTGCTGGGAAGTGGCGGTGCGGTCCCCTACGGCACTGCGTAGGATCCTACGGTCTTGGCGTGCATCCGTGCGTCGCTGCGGTCCGGTCCAAGGTCGACGGGCACGTGCACCTTCCGCCGACCACTGGCGACAACATCGATGTACTGTGGAGAACTCACGCCCCACGTGTTGAGCAATTCGTCGGTACGTCCACCCGGCCTGCCGCATACCCACTATACGCCCTCGCTCAAAGTCCGTCAACTGCACATACGGTTCACGTCCACGCTGTCGCGGCATGCTACCAGTGTTAAAGACTGCGATGGAGCTCCGTATGCCACGGCAAACTGGCTGACACTGACGGCGGCTGTGCACAAATGCTGCGCAGCTAGCGCCATTTGACGGCCAACACCGCGGTTCCTGGTGTGTCCGCTGTGCCGTGCGTGTGATCATTGGTTGTACAGCCCTCTCACAGTGTCCGGAGCAAGTATGGTGGGTCTGACACACCGGTGTCAATGTGTTCTTTTTTCCATTTCCAGGAGTGTATTTGGCTCAAATGGCTCTAAGTACTATGGGACTTAACTTCTGAGGTCATCAGTCCCCTATAACTTAGAACTACTTAAACCTAACTAACCTAAGGGCATCACACACATCCATGCCCGAGGCAGGATTCGAACCTGCGACCGTAGCAGCAGCGCGGTTCTGGACCGGAGCGCCTAGAACCGCTCATCCACAGCGGTCAGCGGTATATTTGGTTCCAAAGACGGACAAACAAGCTATGAACAGGTGGTCGTACGTTTTGGCTCATCAGTGTAGCTTTCTTTGTTCTTGTTATATAAGCACGGCAACGTCCGTTGGGCTTTATCTTTTAAGATTACTTGTGGTGTCACTAGACTTTAGGCAGTTTGTTCCATTCTTTATAAAAGTACGTCTTACGGTTCGTCAGTCACGCAGACGCGGAATGTGAAATTTTGTTTGGTAAACTGGTGGAATGTTAACTAACGAGCACCGGCATCCTTAGCTCCCGTTCGAATAGCCAAACTGTTTGTCACTGTGGGGCCGTTACCTTGTGACAACTGGTTGGCATCCACCTCACTCTGGGAGCCTGCACCAGAGCTCTGTGTCTGCGGTATCTCAAAAAGTATTTAATAACTTTAAGTCAGGATCTAATACTCTAGTGAGTGTAATGTGCTGCTTCCGAGCGCAATAAAATATTGTGGTAGTGAATCCGGTTATGCCTTTCCATAATGTACGTAATCCATGCAGTAATTGAATTCAAGTTTCGAGGGATATGTGTAACTAAAATTCGCAACCATACATTTTTATCGATTTTTAAATTAATTTTTGGAAAGATGGCCTAGTTTTTTCGTTCCCCAGCGGTGTGACAAGTTTGTGATTATACTCTACAGATTTTCTACAGCTGCACGAACCGTCACAAGGCAGGTTTGACGGCAACCGCGAGCAGTTCGTAGGAATTATTGATGAGCTTCCAGTTTTCCCTTCGACTGCTGCAGCGAGCGCTTGAATTTTTAATGTGCTCGCGAGAGAAATCGTGTCCGATTCCTCTGAGGGCTCTATGCTTTGCTGACAGAATAATGTCCACAGAATTTATTAAGAAATCAAATCCGACAACGAACTATGATGTTAAGGTGAATCTTATTTCTCACATGTCCGCTAAACCTTCGTGGAAACAATACCTCATTTGGAAGAATGTCCTTGTCATGGTGCTTGCTTCGCTAGTCCTTCCCCCTGCATCCCACGATCCCATCTCCTGTAATTAGTGAGTATAGCTGTTCCTGCTTGAGAAATTGTCTTTTAAATCATATATGAAACTGGTTCCATTATTTGTCGTACTGAATTTATTTAGTCAGATTCCGTTGCTCATTTCCAATATCATACACTGAAGAGTCAAAGAAACTGGTACACCTGCCTAATATCGTGCCGGGACCCCGCGAGCACGCTGAAGTGGTTTAACACGACATGGCATGGATTCGACTAATGTCTGAAGTAGTGCTGGAGAGAACTGACAGCACGAATCCTGCAAGACAGTCCATAAATCCGTAAGAGTTCGAGGGGGTGATCTCTTCTGAACAGCGCGTTGCAAGGGTTCCGAAACATGTTCAGTAATGTTCATGTCTGGGGAGGCTGGCGGCCAGCGGAAGAATTTAAGCTCAGAAGAGTGTTCCTGATCCACTCTGTAGCAATCCTGGACGTGCGGGGAGTCGCATTGTCCTACTGGAACAGCCCAAGTCCGACGGAATGCACTTTGGACATGAATGGACGCAGGTGAGTAGACAGGATGCTTACGTACGTGTCACCTGTCAGAGTCGTATTTAGATGTTTCAGGGGTCCCATGTCACTCCAACACCACATGTCCCACAGTATAACAGAGCCTCTACCAGCTTTAACAATTCCCTGCTAACATGCAGGATCCATGGATTCATGAGGCTGTCTCCATACCCGCACACGTCTATCCATACGACACAATTTAAAATGAGATTCGTTCGACTAGACAACATGTTTCAATTCATCAACAGTCCAATGTCGGTGTTGACGAGCCCAGACGAGACGTAAAGCTTTGTATAGTGTAAAAATAGGTTCAAATAGCTCTAAGCAATATGGGACTTAACATCTGAGTCCATCAGCCCCTAGACTTAGAACTACTTAAACCTAACTAACCTAAGAACATCACACACATCCATGCCCGACACAGGATTCGAAACTGCGACCGTAGCTGCAGCGCGCTTCCGGACTGAAGCGCCTAGAACCGCTCGGTCACAGCGGCCGGTTGTATCGTGCAGTCATCGATGGTACACGAGTGTGTCTTCGGCTCCGAAAACCCATATCGATGATGTTTCACTGAATGGTTCGCACGCTGACACTTGCTGATGGCCCAGTGCTGCCGCCTAGCTCTAGCACATGGTCAGGCAACATTTCCTACGTGTGTCTCGCGTCTGCTTCTATATAGGGCGTTCAGAAATGATTGGCACTACCTTTTTTTCTGTACACAGCAACCATTTGCTGAACATACGGATACAATGAAAATCACACTGCACCATCTAATGGTACAGCAAACTCTTGAGATGTTAAAGATAGAATAGGCAGTCTCCGTTGCAAAATGGTTGTTTACTTATTTAATTTGTGGTGCGTTTCACTCTCACTAGAGCATAATCACATTTTTGGCGTAGTTCGAGCGAGGGTGAGCCATTTACATATGCGTACATAGCAGACGCTAGTTGGCGCAACGGCAAGTGTAGAGAAAGGTACTATGATGATCGTTGGATCGAATCCCTATTCGTGAGATTTTTATTTTCGACTTTTACGTTACTTAGACCACAAATAGTCAAAATCTGGGAAGCTTTGCAACAGTCCTATTCAAAACTCGCGGGTGGGGGGGGGGGGGGGGACACAAACAAATCCACAATTCTATAAGAGAGTTTTCAAGAAGAAGGATTGCCATCGTGCAATGATTTCCACCATATGCAGTTCGCTATTGAAGCCCACCGATGTCTGTTTTTTATCATAAGGTATAGAATATATAAGAAGGATTGCCATCGTGCAATGATTCCCACCATATGCAGTTCGCTACTGAAGCCCACCGATGTCTGTTTTTTATCATAAGGTATAGAATATAATCAAGAATCTTCGAAACTATTCTTATGTCTTCGAGAGAGCAAAAGAAATCCCATTCTGCGAAGACTGGATCACTAGCTGTGCAAGACCACTAGGTCAGGCGCGCAGGCAGAAGTGCTGCAACGCAAAGTGGCATGGACTCGACGAGTATCTGAAATAGTGCTGGAGGTAACTGATACCATGAAACCTGCAGGGCTGTCGATAAATCCGTAAGAGTACGAAGGGGTGGAGCACGTTGCAAGGCATCGAGATATGCTCAACAATGTTCGAGTATGGGGAGTTTGGTGGTCAGCGGAAGTGTTTGTAGTCAGAAGAGCGTTCCTGGAGCCACAATGCAGCAATTCTGGACGTGTGGGGTGTCGCATTGTCCTGTTGGAATTGCCCAAGCCCGTCGGACATGAATGAACTCAGGATGCTCACGTACGTGTCACCTGCCAAAGTCGTATCTAGACGTATCAGGGGTCTCATGTCACTCCAGCTGCACATGTCCCACATCATTACAGAGCCACCAGACCCTGCTGACATGCAGAGTCCATAGATTCATGATGTTGTCCATACCCGTACATGTCCATCCGCTCGACAGAATTTGAAACGAGACTAATCCGACCAGGCAACAATTTTCCAGTCATCAACAGTCCAAGTCCGTGCTGACGGGCCCAGGCGAGGCGTAAAGCTTTGTGCCGTGCAGTCATCCAGGGTACACTAGCTGGCCTTCGACTCCGAAAACCCAAATCGATGATGTTTCGTTGAATGCTTCGTAAGCTGACAATTGTTGACGGTCCAGCATTGAAACCTGTAGCAATTTGCACTTCTGTCACGTGGAATGATTCTCTTCAGTCGTCGTTGGTCCCGTTCTTTCACGATCTTTTTCTTGCCGCAGCGATGTCGGAGATTTGATATTTCACCGGATTCCTGATATTCACGGTACACTCGCAAAATGGTCGTACGAGAAAATCCCCACTTCATTGGTACCTCGGAGATGCTGTGTCCCATCTCTCGCGCGCCCACGATAACACCACGTTCATACTCACTTAAATCTTGACAACCTGGCAACGTTGCAGCAGTAACCGATAACAACTGCGCCAGCCACTTGTTGTCTTATATAGGCGTTGCCGATCGCAGCGCAGTATTCTACCTGTTTACATATCTGTATTTGAATACGCATGCCTATACCAGTATTTTTGGCACTTCAGTGTAAAAGATGAAGTATCTGTTTTTGCTTATTCCACATTTACTCCTACACTTACTGTCAGACAACATTCGGACATTCGGTGATTGGATAAGATGCACCTATATATCATAGTTAAGGGGATATGGTATCATGAACACTAAGGTGCGTGAAAATCTGTCGCTAAGTGCATGACGTTTAAATTTTGTTACTTATATCCTACTGACGTTATCCACAACAAATCCGTCAGGTATACCACCACATACAGCTAAATGCATCTAGAAAATTATGTCGTGGTACCAAGCATAGTTCAGGAGATTGTTGTGGTCTTCAGTCCTGAGACTGGTTTGATGCAGCTCTCCATGCTAACCTATCCTGTGAAAGTTTCTTCATCTCTGAGTAACTACTGCAAACTACATCCTTCCGAATCTGCTTAGTTTATTTATCTCTTGATCTCCCTCTGCGACTTTTACAATCCACACTTCCCTCCAATACCAAATTGGTGAACGCTTGATGTCTTGATGTCCTACCAACCGATCCCTCCTTCTAGTCAAGTTGTGTCACAAACTTTTCCCCAATTCTATTCAATACCTCCTCATTAGTTATGTGATCTACCCATCTAATCTTCAGCATTCTTCTGTAGCACCACATTTCGAAAGCTTCTATTCTCTTCTTATCCAAACTGATTATCGTCGTCCGCAGCTCGTGGTCGTGCGGTAGGTTCTCTCTTCCCACGCCCGGGTTCCCGGGATCGATTCCCGGCGGGGTAATGGATTTTCTCTGCCTCGTGATGACTGGGTGTTGTGTGATGTCCTTAGGTTAGTTAGGTTTAAGTAGTTCTAAGTTCTAGGGGACTGATGACCATAGATGTTAAGTCCCATAGTGCTCATAGCCATCTTTTGTTAATCGTCCATGTTTCATTTCCATACATGGCTACACTCCATACGAACACTTTCAGAAATGACTTCCTGACACTTAAATCTATACTCGATGTTAACAAATTTCTCTTCTTCAGAAACGCTTTCCTGACGTCATAAACAGTGAGACGTGTAAAATCGTCGCGTCATGGGCGGAGTTCTGATACATTTCTTCTTCACTACTAACAGAATATCACAGTCTAGTGAGCTTTGGAAATCTGACAACACATTTGACAGCTTTCAACAGAGAAAAGCAAATGGCTTTAGGCGAAAGGAATAGCCGTCTATAGAGGTATGAAGAGGCGTTGCCGTAGAAATGATAAGAAAATCGCGCTTTAGACGCGCGAAGTAACTTATTTACACATTTGTCCATTATGAATAATTCTTTTTACAACTGTTTGATGATTTCAGATGTATTTTCCTGAATGCGTGGAAATTTAATGTTTTCCGTATTACACTACAAACAAAGTTCTTTTTTGTTTCCATTACTAACAGAAAATAGGCGAAATGAGTACCCGATGAATGTCGAGTTTGTAAGCCAGTAATATATAAACACTGAGAGTTGTCGACCTCCACGCAAGCGTCGACCACATCACCTTTCATGTTCCACTTTAGAGGCCGGTTCCGTTTTTATTTTCTAAATTTGTCTGCATCCTTCCTCAGGATTCAAGCTACCTCCATATCAAATTTGATCAAAATAAGTCCAGCGGTTAAGTCGTGAAAATTTAAAAGAGTTACTTTCGCTCGGACTGTATTGGTGTGAACAATATATAATAGAATAAGCATGCCGTGGATTTTATAAGCATTTCATTCATTATCTCGAATGGTATTATGTAGAACATGAAACATGTTAAGCAGTAAAGGGTATTTCGCAAATACGATAAAATTCAAATGTCAGAGGTTAAACAGGTTTTTCAAAGAGTAAAAATACCTCTAATTAATAAATAATATCGCTTTTTTAGTCGTCATTTAGACCTTTTAGCCAACGCGGCGCTGATCAAGAGCAGAATATGGGGATTTTAATCGGTCATTTCCTGCTGCTCTCATAGCGCTTCTTTCACGTACTGCTTTCTGTGAAAACCTTTAGAAGCACCACTGCAACAGGCGCATTAAATTAATTAATAGAAATTGCAGATAACATGAAGCTTTAGATAATGATTTGAGCGGGAAAGAGATACGTTCCAGTATTAACAGCGCAGTAGAACATTTAAGGACCTCAGTAGGAGCAAGGAAGATGTCGTGGTGTGCTCACTATCTAACATTCGTACTATCATCGCTACACCAGCCAATTAGTTGCTGCGACTTGCGAGAAACAGTACGACTGGAACGATTACTCATCTCAGCAGTAGCTTCTCCAAGCTTTTTCAGCTTTTGCAGTAAGGAAATCTACCATCAGCGAGTATGAATTGCGGGTCCCTACTGCCTGATGGTCGCCTGTACCTATCGCGGAAGTTATCCGAATCCAGCTAGAAACTGCGTGCGGTTCTTGAGTCCCGCTTCCGAGGGCGTGCTGAAAAGTAACCACTCCGAGTTTTTTATATGAAAACTCTTCAGTATTTTTAACGAAACAACCGGTATTAACATTCTACGACATTATTCATGAAGTTTACGTATCTATTCGTCAACATAGTCATACTGGTTATAACAACTCTTGTTTATAGTTCATTTAATTCTTTTATAAATTTATTCACTCTAAAAAATTTCGCATACTGGTACTACATTTTCTGTAAATGTATAGTGAAGTCTGTTATACTGGAGGCTGAAATTTTTTGTTTGACAATTATAGAAAATACTTTTCTGTAAGTTCCCCTGTCCAAATTTTTTATAGCTTCCTTGAAGCTTTTCTCTTTTAAAAACGTAATGTATACGGGTGTAGTAGACAAAAAGAAATTCCAGTTTCTGCACCAACATTATTTACGTGGTGTAATATTAATTTGAAGAACCAAATTAAACAGTCGGAAGAAAGTAGGCAAAAATTGATACTTCGGCTTTTGCAATGCATCATTGTTTAATTGCCTGTATAGGCTGACGACCATTAGTACAAGTTTTAAACCACTAAATGAGCTTGTAACTGAGTTATCCTAGCTTCAGTATAATATTATTCATACCGCGTTTCTATTTAACCGTTGGGCAAAATCTTAGGTCAAGACACAACGCACGGTCAATTCCTGTAAAAAACGGAACTCTATTGATTAGCTTTTCCTGATTAACAGGACTATCGTCCCAGAGTGTACTTTATTTGGAACCTAAACTAAATTTTAGAAATATGGTTATACGTCGCTTCTGCCGTAACATGACGATTTGTTGTGTTGTGGTATACTGTAAGTGGCAACCTAGAGACAGGGTTTTCTGTTAATTAGGTAAAAGCATATGGTTCAAATGGCTCTGAGCACCATGTAACTTGACATCTGAGGTCATCAGTCCCATAGAACTTAGAACTACTTAAACCTAACTAATGTAAGAACATAACACACTACCATTCCAGAGGCAGGATTCGAACCTGCGACCGTAGCAGTCGCGCGGTTCCGAACTGAAGCGCCTAGAACCGCTCGGCTACAACGGCAGGCAGGTAAAAGCAAACTAAATTACAACAATAGAGGTAGGATTATATGGTGATGAACACATTCTCGTAACGATAGACCAGTTTGCCGATAACGTCACTGTAGAACATTTCTATATCTACATCTGCATACATACCGCGCAAACCGACGTACTGTGCGTGCATGGCGGAGTATCCCTGTACCACTACTCGTCATTTCCTTTCCCGTTCCACTCGCAAATACAGCGAGGAAAAAACGACTGTCTACATGCCTCCCTACGAGTAGTAATTTCTTTTATTTCACGTTCGTGCTCCTTACGCGAAATGTATGTTGGCGGCAGGCAGTAGCATCATTCTGCAGTCAGCTTCAAACGCTGGTGCTCTAAATTTTCTCAGTAGCGTTCCTCGAAAACAACGTCGCCTTCCCTCTAGGGATTCCTATTTGAGTTCATGAAACACCTCCGTAATACTTGCTTCATATGCGACCATACCGGTAACAAACCTATCTGCCCGTCTCCGAACTGATTCGATGTCTTCCTTCAATCCGACCTGGTGCAGATTCCAAATATTCGAGCAGTACTCAAAAATGTGTGGCACTAGTGACCTCCATGTTGTCTCCTTTACACATTTTCTTAAAAACTCTCAATAAATCGAAGTCGGCCATTCGCTTTGCAGCGTTTCGCCTAGATATTTAACCGACGTGCCTGTGTCGGGTAGCACACTACTTACAATGTGTTCGAACATTACTGGTTTGTTTTTCCCATTCATTCGAATTAAAATACACTTTTCTACATTTAGAGCTAGCTGTGATTCATAATACTAGCTAGAATTTTTGTCTCTTGTGTCCTCCTACAGTCACTGAACGATGTCGCCTTCCCCTACACCACACCATCATCAGGAAACAGACGCAGATTACTGCTCGACAAAGCATTTGTGTATACAAAAAAAAAAAGAAAAACAAAAAAAAAAAAACAGCGGTTCTACCACACTTCTGTGGGGTACTCCTGACGATATCCTTGTCTCTGACGAACGCTTGCGATCGTCGACAACATACTGGGTTCTTTTTTTAAGATCTCTTTGAGCTACTCACATATCTGGCAATCTATTCCGCTATTCCGTGCGCTCGTACCTTCGTTAGCGATCCGCAGCGGGTGACCGTGTCAAATGTTTCTCGGAAAACTAGAAATAAGGAACCTCCCCGGTGCCCTTCATCAAAGTTTCGAACTGAGTATGTGAAAAATAGCAGCTAAATTTCGCACGAGAGGTGCTTTCTAAGAAATGAGCTTTTCCGTCTCACTGAAATTTGTTATACTCGAAAGGAGAATATGTTCAATAATTCTGCAGCCAACCGACATTAAGGATAATGGTCTGTGATTTTGAGTGTCCGTTCTTTTACCATTCTTATATAGAGGAGTTTGACTTCGACGGAGGCACAAGCTCACCTCTGCTTTTACCGCTTCATCACTATGAAACTGAAATCCTCGAGGGTGTTATTTAAGTTCTGGGAACAGATGAGAATCTGATGGGACCAAGTCGGGACTATATGGCGGTTAATCGATGACAGTGAACCAAGGCGTCTCATTATAGCACATGTCGCAGCGTTAGTGTGTGATTTTGCGTTATGCTGAAGGAGAAGGTGCTCCATGTGTGGACGAACCATTGGAATGTTAAACTCGATCACATCACTCTGATTCCCGCACACCGCGATATTTACATTAAACAAAGTCATGTTACACTCTACAATTTGCAGCTCTCTAGCGGCAGACGGCTACACATACACTGATAAGCAAGAACTTTATGACCAGTGTTCACCAGGACATTGGATGCCATCTGGTTGCGGGCACGTGACGTCGTAACAAAATTATATAAGTGGAACAGATACGAACGACGTATCACCCTAGCGAAGATATGGGCTGCAAACGGGAAAATCCACTCAGGTAAGTGAGTTTGACAAAGGGCAGATTACTATTACGCAGGGCCTGTGAATGAGTATCTCTAAAATGGCGAAGTTCGTCGAATGTTAACGTGCTACAGTCGTGAGCATCTACGGAAAGAGATAGAAGGACAGTGAAACTACCACTAGGCGCTAAATACACTCCTGGAAATGGAAAAAAGAACACATTGACACCGGTGTGTCAGACCCACCATACTTGCTCCGGACACTGCGAGAGGGCTGTACAAGCAATGATCACACGCACGGCACAGCGGACACACCAGGAACCGCGGTGTTGGCCGTCGAATGGCGCTAGCTGCGCAGCATTTGTGCACCGCCGCCGTCAGTGTCAGCCAGTTTGCCGTGGCATACGGAGCTCCATCGTAGTCTTTAACACTGGTAGCATGCCGCGACAGCGTGGACGTAAACAGTATGTGCAGTTGACGGACTTTGAGCGAGGGCGTATAGTGGGCATGCGGGAGGCCGGGTGGACGTACCGCCGAATTGCTCAACACGTGGGGCGTGAGGTCTCCACAGTACATCGATGTTGTCGCCAGTGGTCGGCGGAAGGTGCACGTGCCCGTCGACCTGGGACCGGACCGCAGCGACGCACGGATGCACGCCAAGACCGTAGGATCCTGCGCAGTGCCGTAGGGGACCGCACCGCCACTTCCCAGCAAATTAGGGACACTGTTGCTCCTGGGGTATCGGCGAGGACCATTCGCAACCGTCTCCATGAAGCTGGGCTATGGTCCCGCACACCGTTAGGCCGTCTTCCGCTCACGCCCCCACATCGTGCAGCCCGCCTCCAGTGGTGTCGCGACAGGCGTGAATGGAGGGACGAATGGAGACGTGTCGTCTTCAGCGATGAGTGTCGCTTCTGCCTTGGTGCCAATGATGGTCGTATGCGTGTTTGGCGCCATACAGGTGAGCGCCACAATCAGGACTGCATACGACCAAGGCACACAGGACCAACACCCGGCATCATGGTGTGGGGAGCGATCTCCGGATCTGTCCCCCATTGAGCATGTTTGGGACTGGATGAAGCGTCGTCTCACGCGGTCTGTACGTCCAGCACGAACGCTGGTCCAACTGAGGCGCCAGGTGTAAATGGCATGGCAAGCCGTTCCACAGGACTACATCCAGCATCTCTACGATCGTCTCCATGGGACAATAGCAGCCAGCATTGCAGCGAAAGGTGGATATACACTGTACTAGTGCCGACATTGTGCATGCTCTGTTGCCTGTGTCTATGTGCCTGTGGTTCTGTCAGTGTGATCATGTGATGTATCTGACCCCAGGAATGTGTCAATAAAGTTTCCCCTTCTAGGGACAATGAATTCACGGTGATCTTATTTCAATTTCCAGGAGTGTAGTTGGACGTGCACAGCCCTTCACAAAACGTAGGTTTCGGAGGCTTGTGTGCTCTTTAAAGTACGATAGATGGTGATCTGCAGCAACTCTGCCGAAAGAGCACAATGCTGGTGCCCGTACAAGTGTTTCGGAGCACACTGTTCATCGTACATTGTTGAACATGCAGGTCCGCAGCAGGCCACACCTACGTGTTCCCTTGTTGACCCAACGACATCATTAATTACGATTGCAGTGGTCTTGGGACCATCCAGATTCGACCGTCGATCAATGGAAACGTATCGGCTCTTCGGGTACCGTATTGTTGCCGCACTACGTCGGTGCTCGTCTCCACAAACCCCGTCAACGAAGTGAACGGCGGCTCGGAACGTGCAGCGCTCCACGGATGCAGGCTGGTGGTACCAGTAATATGCTATGGAAGACGTTATCCTGCACTTACATGGGACTTTGGTAGTAATCGAAGACACGCTGATAGCTGCGAACCACGTGCGTCCTTCTTGCTTAATGTCTTCATCGACACCGACGTCATCTTTCCGCAGTGTAACTGTCCGTGACTCGGAGTCGGAACCGTGCTACAGTGCTTTGAGGAGCACCGTAGTGAACTCACGTTGATGTCTCGGCGACCAAATTCGCCCGATGTAGATCCTATGGAACCTATCTGGGTCGCTACCTGGGTCTATCACCATGTACGCATATCAGCGACCCGCTATTTACGCGAATTACATGACCTGTGCGTAGACATATCTCCACCATTGTATTATGTTGGGGTGCCAGGTAATGAAGACCTCTTACCACTAATTTCACGTACCAGGTGTATCTGCGTGAGTGAAGGCAAACCCTTATACACAAAAGGCTCCGTTTTAACGGTAATTTCCAACTCGGTGATAATTTGTTAAGTTAATAATGTCATTACTTATTGAGGTCATAAATCTGGGTAAAATTGCCTCCTTATTCACACATCAAAAAAAGTTTTGCATCACCCCGGTTCCCAAAATGCTGAAGATAGACGTTGACTGTGGATATTTTATCACAGACACAGTCCCTTCGATGTTAACAGATTTCACTAAACCCGCTCAAAGATGTAAACAACCATACATGAGCAGCGCCAATTAGGCGCAGGGGGTCCGACAGCCGATCAGTTCCAGTCATGCAACCAGGAAGGAGGAATGTTCAACCATGTCTAGACGGTCAAGACCGCGGTTCAATCGCGTCGGAATTGTCAGTTTGTGCCAGGAAGGGCTCTCAACAATGGAAGTGTCCAGGCGTCTCGGAGTGAACTACAGCGAGATGTTTGGACATGGAGGAGATACAGAGAGGCAAGAACTGTCGATAACATGCCTCACTCAGGCCGCCTAAGGGCTACTACTGCGGTGGATGACCGCTACCTACAGATTATGGATCGGAGTAACCCTGACAGCAACGTCACCACGTTGAATAATGCTTTTCGTTCAGCCACAGGACGTCGTGTTACGACTCAAACTGTGCACAATAGGCTGCATGCTGCGTCTGTAGCTCCCTTCGTGTTGTTTCTGCGTTGACAGGGTTCGCGAGTGCTACGTTTAGCTCAGCAGTGACTTTTGTAGCTGCGGTCGTCTTATTTTTCATCCTGATCCTCTTCAAAAACCGTCTCTCACGATCAGTCAACTCTCACTTTGTCCACGTTGTGATTTAGCAGGTGATATTTTCTCCATTTTACTTGCATGTAATGCGATTTTCGGTACAGTCACTGTTGAAACAGCAAACACTTGTGGTAACTTGGTTCCAGAAGCACTCGCCATAGTAGCAGCAACAAGTTCCCCAAGTTCGAATTCACTTAGCTCCGAGATGATGCACTTACAACTACACAGAAAGCTGTTCTAACGACTAGAGAAACTTGCAACGTAATGAGGACATGGCGAAGGTGCCGTTCGTGGGCAAACAAAACACAGCGAACTGTAGGCTTGGCTAGTATCTACATTTATATTCAAGCATAGATTTCTCAAGGTGTTCCCGTATTTTTTTCGACCCTTGCTCATGACATTAAAATTCAATTTTTAGCACTTAACAGGCTGGTTGGTTTGGTAAAACGGGCCACGGAGATCATCGGCCCCATCAGATTAGGGAGGGATGGGGGAGGAAGTTGTGGACAAGCCGGGACGGAAGGGTATTGGGACAGATAGGTGTGAATGCACTGTGCAAATTACGCAAATATCTGGAAGCGCGCCGCGCGGCGTGTGTAAGGTGAGAAACAAACGTTGGCAGCAGGGGCGCCTTCCAGCACGACACTGCCACATCCCGCACAGGCCGTCCGCTCCACCGGACGAGACGAACCATCCCAGCAAATGCCTGACTTAACAGGGCTCAATATCTACGTGATAAAGTTCCACACAGCTCGTTACTCAGTAACAAATACAACTTTGGGTTCAAAAGCATCGGGTTTAATCCCTGGCCAGCCATTGCTCTTTTTATCGGTATCTAAAAATGAAGAGACCCACCGTGTTTCTGCGTTCATGTTAAATTGTAGTTCTCCCTATAGGAGGAAGGTAACAACATACCATCTCATGCACAACCACGCTGAGTAAAGCTCTGTGTGTCCAACCCAACCTTCGGATTGATGGCAGCTTTACTTTTTTTTAACGACTAATAAAGCTATTCAATTACGTTTTTCGATTTTAAGAGCTCCTGCTATAAAATTTTACCAAATGTTGGTTGTACACTCATCGTAGCCATATCTTGAATGTGTGGATGTAACAAGTTCGCAAGTATAAAGACGGACATTTTGAATTGCATCAAATGTAAGTTCGTAGGTCTTCGCGGTCAATGTCATTTCAACTAAAATTATTTTGGGTATAAGGTCGCCTCATCATAAAACACAAAACCAATTGAACCGCCGGGAAAGCGATTAGCAATCCAATGTAGGAGCATGAACGCTACGTGCGACTGGATGAACACAACAAATCAGCTACAGTTGACCACCGTCAGTACTGTGGTTGATCCATCAGTTTTCAGGAATCTTGTGTTCTTGCTCGACAGCTGTGGAAGCAGCAGCGAAAAATAAGTGTGGCTCTGGAAGTAATTAAACGTCCTGACAGCACAGACAGGGAGGATAGCTACAAGTTACAAACGGCCATGTTGTCAGCGATCCCAGTCCAGTTGACCGCTGTGTTTGCCAGCATGACCCCGGTACAACAGACTAAACACATTGCCACAAGAGAACTGCCGTGCGACATCAATGACTCGCTGCAGGAAACCATTGCCCCTGTGTAAAAGCTGCCTATTCGCCCTTGCCTGTCAGTCACCTGACAAAGTAGAATGACCAATAGTCTACCGTACTGCCACCTCTCCAAAGGAACGTTTGCTTTGGACTTTCTAATAGCACGATCATATGACGTGGGATTTTATGGCCGGTATTAAATCTTCCGGCCTGACAGGCCGTGGTCGATATGTCAAACGTGCGGCCAACATTCGTTTCCGGTTGTGGCAGACATTCTCAGAGTGAAGCAGCGAACTTTAATCATTACTGAAGGGGCGTCAAATATGTCTGCAATACAAAATGCACCACAGTCAATCACATGACACCTGCTAAAAGATTATCACTGGTAGTGCCAACATTCTCCATCGAGATATTTCGATCGTCAATCCATCGGTGGCATGTCGTCTTCCATATTTGATCTAATCTGACTTCTTCCTCTTTTCTGTTAGAGTTGTTACGGTATTTATAGCTCTCAATAGAGCCTATGTACATGTGCGCAAAATTGTGCGATGATTTCGATATGACGCTTGTCTCAGTAAATTTTATTTCATTATGATCCTCTTGCTACACATGTTCAGCTACAGCCGATTTATCCGTATGTCCCAGACGGCAATTCTTCTTATGCGCAACCAAATGGGTGTTAACACTCCTTTTCGTGACACCAATATCCATTACTGCACAACTACACATTACTGCACAACTACACGTAGAAGGAAGTTTATATACACACAGTACAGCCAAAGGATGTCGTATATCTTTCGGTATTTTTAAATATTCTTTTATCTTCCTGGCGGTTGTTTAATGGCACCCCAGAATGTGACGTCGGATGTCACCTGGCAACCGAATAAATCCATTATACAGAGAATACCATCCCCAGATTCCTGCAGCACTCGTCCTGAAAGAACCACTGTAAAACCAACCCAGACACTGTTGGATCAGTTCTTTTAATGTGTTATGATGACATGGACATATACTCAAGGTAATATTATTCGAAATGAACAAACATATGTTGACACGTTTCCCTAAGCTGTATTACATTAAGACGACAAATAGTGACATGTAAGGTAGACAGCCGAAGCTTATTCTAGGCACTACAGTCTGGAACCGCGCGACCGCTATGTCGCAGGTTCGAATCCTGCCTCGGGCATGGTTAGTTAGGTTTAAGTAGTTCTAAGTTCTAGGGGACTGATGACCTCAGCAGTTAAGTCCCATAGTGCTCAGAGCCATTTTTGAACCAGCCGAAGCTTAAGTTCAAAATCCGAACTGGGTAGGTCCAAGCGTCATAAGCAATTCGTGAGGGAGGAGCATTAAGTGCAGGCTTCGGGTGGTGGCTGCCGCGCGCAGCAAACCATCTGTGGTTCCCACCAATCACCGGCCCCATTTTACTGGCGCAGCTGCTAGTGGCGTGTGCAGCGGAGCCCGCATAGAGCCACAGCAAAACATGGCACACTGTGCTCGCGGCACGAGCTCTAGTTTGCATTCCACTTTTGTTTAACTGCGCCTCTCTTGCTGTTTGGCGGAGCACGATTTCTAGTTACCCACGGTTTGCTCGCTTACGAACCCTGAAAATATCCTTTACTTCTTCGCTAACGCTTTTACATGTTCTACAGAGGTATTCCAACTAGTTTGATGTAGTGTGATATCCGGATTATAATGACTCCGTGACGCAGATGAGAGGCCGTGACAATTCCACAAGCAAACACAACTGAATTTAAACTACAGCTCGCCATTATGATGCATCGGCAATCCAGTCCAGTGAGTGTGGCAATCATACTGCTGGCCATTTTTAATGCAATCCATAAACGCGGCATCCAATCAATTTAAAATTGGTTTGAAGTTTTCTGAATGCCTTGATACGTAAATAATTAGATCCTCAGCGCAACCATGCAGGGTAGGTAAGAGTAACGACATGTACATTTTGTTTACTAGCCTTTTCTTCTCAGTTTTACCTGTGTACACATTCGGCATATATATTGAATATATGTGACCACTCTTCCTCCCACCTCCCCCCCCCCCCCTGACCACCTCATCCTTCCACCACTGTCTATGCATCTTCTCCTCCCCACTCTCTTTCATATCATACACCCTCTCTATTATTTCATCTCCAGTGCCCCCTCTCTCTGATCATCTCCTTCACCATCTCTCCCTGTACATTTTCCCCCTCTCCGTAGCTCTTCTGTCTGTGCCCTCTACCCCTCTCCTTACATCCATCTTCTCCTCCACCAAGCTCTCTCTCTGTCCATCATATCCCCTTTCCTCTCCATCTGTCTCTCTGCTCCTCCCCATTTTCTCTGTACAGCTCATCCTCCTCTGTCACTATCCACCATCACCCCATTGGGCTGTTCAGCCACGCCCATTCGTACGTGAAGGCCCTGAAAGGCATGCTAATAATACATGGGCAACATTACTGTTATGCAAGTCAGGCTTCATATCAGGGATAGAAACCACTTTTCTCGTGTATTTCTGTTCCTAGAGGAGGTTCTAACACCCACACAGCAATTCTCCTATACCAAGCAGTATGTGTAGCATAATTTGTTCAGATCGATCCAGTTGTTTAGGAAGAGATGCTAGACATCCACACTTGTACACTTCCTATAAGGAAATATAATGCAGTGGGTTTCTCTCTCCAAACCCACAATTGAATTATGCTTCTTTGTGACTAGATCACATTTCTATAATATATGAATAGTCAGAAGCCAACAGTGGCAAAATTGTGGCCTATCACGACTGTGTTTATGATTCTGTGATATTCTTGCCATGCTGGTAATCATCTCATAATTGACAAGTAAATTTAGAAACAATGTATTCAAGAGGAAAGCATTGCCCCATGTGATCCGTGCCTGAGGGGAGAGACATACTGTTCGCTTTGGCCCGGCAGGATCACACAACAACATCCAATACCTTAAGTCATAAAATACATCCATACGAACGGTGTGATAATATGTGGACCTCCACAGATTGTGGATGTGGCGACCATTGTGTGGGCTTTCCATTATGTGGCAGCAGAGACACATAAGTGACACCACATTGTCTTCTCAAACGAGTCGCAGTTCTGCCTACAGCACCATGACCGACACATCTTCATCTGGATTCTCTGAGAAGAAGGAACGCTGCCAAAGTGCATTCATTATTGTCATATGTGCCCAGAACCTAATGTTACAGTGTAGATCTACTGGGTAAACAACATGATCACCTCTAGTTCACATAGCCGATAATTTGGACAGCAACACATCGGTTCTCCTATCCAGCAGTGACATGATATCAATGCATTGGAAACACCTGGTCATGGCACACAGCCACTCACTAACCACTACTGTTGACGAACTATGGCATAGAGCTGAAGCAGTATTGAACAATGCATCTCTATGTCATGCAAGCTTGCTGCTACGCGATGTCTATCTGGGTCGGAACCACTTGTGCTGCCAGCTCTGCTTACTGAAGTTCGCATCCTGTATACCCCAGATAGCCTACAAACTTAATCATGTAAGTAGTAGCGAAATATGATTCTCAGTGCAATTTTGATATCAAATTGATAAGCAAATTAATTAAATGATCAATTAATCACCCGCCACAACCAACCACTCCCACCCCCGATCACACCCACCCTGCCCCTGAGTATGTCCACGCCCATCCCCAGATGATGTCATGTGTCTTTTTCATCCTGCACGTGGGCCCCAACCCCTCCCCCCTCTCCACCCTCCCCATCCCCCAACCTAACCTATTGGCAGCAATCGCAGCCTGTGCTGACATTCCACCCTACCGGTGATGAAATGGTTTGAACAAGAGGTGACTGGGTTCGATGTGAGGAGAATATGGGGACAAGCCAAAATTTCATGTCCCCAAGCAGAAGCGTGTGTTGTGGTGTAACAAAACTACAATTTTGGAAAGCTTCTGGACACGTTTGGCCTTTGCAGCATCTCGTAAAGTCGTTACGACGTTTCAAATCTATACTTTGGTGATGGTTTCCCCCTTACGAGTGTAATCTGTTAGTAGCACAGCGTGACAGGCCCAAGAAGACGCTCAGTATCACCTTACCGACCCTATGATGATTTGCTCTTTGCGACTCTGGCAGTGGTGAAACCACTTTGTTCCATTGCTTGCTTTTTCTCTCGTGTCGGTATTATACTGATACAGTCAGTACTCTTCCACGATAACCAATGGGCTATAGAAGTTGTATGCCTTGGCCTAAGGGAGTTATCAAGTCTCTCGGAGCCTTATTTTACGCTCATGTTCAACTTTTTCCCTGCAGTGAATTATATTTTATATAAAGCTTTACTAACAATTGAAAGACCGTATCTTAAATGTTAGGTAAGGAATTTTTGGCCGGTAAACTAATGAGCTTAAGTAGCACAAAATGGCGGCAAAAATTCCTCTGCCCGAATTACGCAAATAAACGGTTCGCACAATTGAGGGTGAAGTAGAGGTGTGCTGTTAAAATTAAATACAACTACATTATCAGAATTCAGTTCTCCACAGCGTGAACCTCTAAAGTCAAATATCCTGAAGTCCGTTTCTAAATGGCGGCCACTTAAAAACATAGGAACTGAAAATCGACCTACTTTGTTGCCTTTGAACGTGAATAAAGAAAAAATTATGTAAACTGTAATGTTTTCTGATATTCACGCCCCAATTACAAGCCTCTACTTTATTTCATCCAAACGCCACACAGTTTTGCCGAACAGCCCTTTTTTGCAACAAATGTTAATGAATTAATACTTCATTGTTGTTCTGTGTATCTGCGCATAGAATCTAAGGCATCTCTCCACCAAATTTTCGTCAGTCAGATGTTTGTGCACATTAGCAATGTGCGCTCCTAAATGGTGGCTTATAATCGAAAGTATGCACTGTCGCGTTCATCTCAGACATGCTTCCATTTCAACCAGTTTCCAGAACACTAACCGTGCTGCGGATTGCCATTCTTGGAACTCTCGTGATAAAGTACCGCTATAATAGCTTTTTTTAAACTCAGGCTTGTCGAAAGCATATACTTGACACATCTGGTGGGCAAGTACAATACCTATGTCGATATTTCCTTGGACTTCACAGGGAAAGAGAGAGCGATAGAGTCACAAACGGCCCAGGCGCCGAGAGCGGCTTTAGTGGGCGTATGTGCGCTTTTATTGGAAGGTGATTTTCAGGTATAAAGAACAGTTTCTCAGTAAAATCCTTTTGATAACATATTCAGGAAAATATAAGAAGTCAAAATATGGAGAAAAACGATTTTTTCAAACCTTGAGACCGTAAAACCCCTTTAACAATACTGCAACATTTCCGCAGCTATACCGGTTCGGCGGGCGTTTTTGAATGTGCGTGTGCTGTCGCCGAACACAGCGGACGGCAGCCGTTATCACCTTGAACATGTCGTGCAAGATGTTGAAAACTGATCTTTCACTGATTTTCCATTTTTTAACTATCGTCTCGCTTAGCATGTCCCGGTCTTCGACTACCAGGGCCAGCGCCTTCACTTCTTTTTGCTAATGTCGTCGTTTAGTTTTCTCTCCTCTGTGCTACAGGACGGTGGTGGCCCCGGGACTGGGACCAAACAGCAAATTATTATGTAACATTACTGTTCCGAGGTTATAAATGAGAAACCAGTGGTTGCCGTTTTCACATCAGTGACAGATTGAACGAATTCAGATGCAGAGGAAGACATCATCCATAAGAAGTACTTCTAAACACTCATAACAAGGATCTACAAATTTATATCTTAACTCTTATGTTTTTTTTTTCAAATTCTAAGTTCGGAATGATAACGGTTTTCCTCTGTCACATACAGTGTGCTGGTTGATTTGGGACACGGAACTAAACAGCGAGGTCATCGATCCCATCGGATTAGGGAAGGAGGGGGGAGTCGGCCGCGCCCTTTCAAAGGAACCATCCCAGCATTTGCCTGAAGCGGTTTAGGGAAATCACGGAGAACCTAATTCAGTGCCGGCCGGAGTGGCCGGGCGGTTCTAGGCGCTACAGTCTGGAACCGCGCGACCGCTACGGTCGCAGTTTTGAATCCTGCCTCGGGCATGGATGTGTGTGACGTCCTTAGGTTAGTTAGGTTTAAGTAGTTCTAAGTTCTAGGGGACTGATGACCACAGCAGTTAAGTCCCATAGTGCTCAGAGTCTAATTCAGTATGGCTGGAAGCGGTTTTAACCGTCGTCCTCGGGAATGCGAGTCCACACTGCGCCATCTCGCTCCGTATATCACATAAGGGATTTTTTTTCATGAAGTAATGATGAAATCCAGAAAAATCGTGTAGAACATATACATTCGAAAGAAAATTATTAAAATAACACGCTAAAATAAGGCCCTCATAACATTATAATGAACTATGTTCAGCTCTAACGCAAAAGCCCAAATCCTTATGTCTCTTCTTTTTCCCCTCAAATCTGTGTTTGGTTTACTTCTGTACATTGACTAAGAACACTGCCTGTGCAGCACCGCGCAGTAGTCCGCTATCATGGTGACATCCCACCGGTTCTGATACCACCATTCCATTTTTTTAATGTCTTGATGGTATGTTCCTCCCTGTTCCTCACTCACAGCAACTAGGTTTTGCAGCTTTAAGCTCATTGAGGCGCCCAGTGCTTCGAAGCTGTCCAGCATGTTTTTTGCTATATTTTTTCTAATCGGGGTCTTTGCAGTTGCTAAGAAACTTGTTGACAGCTTGCTCAAAAATGGTTCAAATGGCTCTGAGCACTATGGGACTTAACTACTGTGGTTATCAGTCCCCTAGAACTTAGAACTACTTAAACCTAACTAACCTAAGGACATCACACAACACCCAGCCATCACGAGGCAGAGAAAATCCCTGACCCCGCCGGGAATCGAACCCGGGAACCCGGGCGTGGGAAGCGAGAACGCTACCGCACGACCACGAGATGCGGGCACAATTTGCTTAAAGAATAACGTAGATGATCTTAAAATTTCATTCGTTTTGCGTTCAAGTGTTTCGCCTTTCATTAGTTGCCGAATGTCAGGCCTGACGAAAACTTAATACCTCTACCTTAGCTTCTGACAGCCACGATAACTTACTTGCCACATACTTGAAAGTGGCACTATATTTGAACAGGACCTTAATAAATTATTTGATAATGAAAAGTTTTATGTGAAGTGGCGGTAGAAGACTTTTTTGGTTCCACCTTTGAATTGAATAGTACGTTCTTCCCCGCCAACTTTTGGTGTTTTAATTGTCCATTGCTGGTCTTTTCCACGAGTGTCCCGTTTTCATATTGTAACGTCTCTTAGCAAAAGACATATTATGTAATAAAGAGAAAACATTGTGTGTCATTTTTTGTTCTTGTATAGAATTATGTTTTTTTTTTTATTTAGATAATATCTGTGTCGGCGAGTACTGAAACCGCCACAGACGATACTTATTAAATATCAAACAAAGATGAGAATAGGTGACTAGTATAAATAGTTAAAAAAGAACATTAATTTCTCTGTCGTCTTCTCGGAGTTACGTGAATAGGAAGAGCCTGTGACGTTATATTGTACGCTTGCGTAGTATTCTTTTATCAAGATTGTGAGAGGAACGCCATTAGACATAGCCTTGGAAAGGTGCGTAATTAATTGATTTGTGTAAATGTTTTGAATAGAGTTACTTAGTGAAACCTTGCATTATGATTTGTAATAAGCTTGCCTGGTATTTTATCCCATCCCTTTAAGACATTTTCAGCTGTTTAAATATTATTCGTGGTGCAGAGCTGCGCTACGAACGAACGAGCCGCTGCCGCGGCGCATTCAAGCTGCATTAAATGAAACCAATCATACCGCAAAGAAGCGGGCAGGTAATAGTGAAGTAAAATTATTTCTTTCAGCTTTCGCAGTTGCAGAGCAGAGCAGCAGATTTTATGGTGTGTTTTACAGGTTGACGCGGGCTGCTGATAATATATTATTAACAGTGCAAAAAGATAATTTACCTCCATAACATAAAAGAAATCTTGCTGTGCGTAGTTCTGGTCTGGCAAACCTTATAGTAAAAACATCTTTGGTTCAAATGGCTCTGAGCACTATGGGACTCAACTGCTGTGGTTATCAGTCCCCTAGAACTTAGAACTACTTAAACCTAACTAACCTAATGACATCACACACATCCATGCCCGAGGCAGGATTCGAACCTGCGACCGTAGCAGTCGCACGGTTCCGGACTGCGCGCCTAGAACCGCGAGACCACCGCGGCCGGCAAAAAAAAAAAAAAAAATCTTTTTCTATGACAGTAGTCTCATGTTCTCGTGTTAGTCGTGGTAATTATTGGTGTTTTACTGTTAACAAAAATCCACTGCAAAATTTTGATGTTGAACAATCATTGCGTACTGTAACATCAGTATTGATAACGAAATAATTTGCATTAACCTTTTCAATAACTATAAAGTAAGGAAGATATGTTGAGCTTTATAGTGAGTTACAGTAACGAAAAAATGTTCCTTTAGTAGAAAGGCAGATCCAGAATAATAAGAACATAATATATTATGTTTTGTTGAAAATTAATGATCCAAAGAAAGTCACAGCACAGCATCACTAAAAGGTATTTCGGGGCTCTTTTCGTAGTAACATATTTTATTTCATATAGTAGTTGCTATGCGAGTAATAGTGAAAAACAAAGCAAATAATAACAGAGCCAGCGAAACTGGCGCTAAAGCGTGGGGCCCGAATTTGCAGTGGCCACGAAAATAATAACTGTTTCATGTCTTTTCTTTCATTGTCTATTGTTATATACATGTATGTATTTAGTGATAAATGTATGTATGTGTCTCATGATTAATGCCATGTATTAATGAATGTACAAACATTCTTTCATGAAAAAACGCACCACTGCAAACGAGTCAGAGGAAAAGATTCTGATAGTACTGAGAAACTGTAACGACTACATAATCCGGGGGGGCAGCCGAACCCCGAAATCAGATAAGCTAAAGGTAAGACTACAGTGTAGTTGTCCTGTTTGTAGAAGCTCAACTCCAGTGAAATGATCTCATATCGCTAGTAGTGTGCGTAGTTTGACGTTGGTATTTATGACAGGGCAAAGTTGAGAGCAGATAGTAATTTTTACTGTGCAGTATATTGTAGATAAACTACCATATTTTGTGTGCTAGTGGCAAAACTGTCAGATCCTGCGTTCGAGTTGGTAATTTATGAATATGGTTAAATTGTTCCTTTAGTAGAAAGCCACATCCAGAACAATAAGAACATAATATACACTCCTGGAAATGGAAAAAAAGAACACATTGGCACCGGTGTGTCAGACACACCATACTTGCTCCGGACACTGCGAGAGGGCTGTACAAGCAATGATCAGACGCACGACACAGCGGACACACCAGGAACCGCGGTGTTGGCCGTCGAATGGCGCTAGCTGCGCAGCATTTGTCAGTCAGTTTGCCGTGGCATACGGAGCTCCATCGCAGTCTTTAACACTGGCAGCATGCCGCGACAGCGTGGACGTGAACCGTATGTGCAGTTGACGGACTTTGAGCGAGGGCGTATAGTGGGCATGCGGGAGGCCGGGTGGACGTACCGCCGAATTGCTCAACACGTGGGGCGTGAGGTCTCCACAGTACATCGATGTTGTCGCCAGTGGTCGGCGGAAGGTGCACGTGCCCGTCGACCTGGGACCGGACCGCAGCGACGCACGGATGCACGACAAGACCGTAGGATCCTACGCAGTACCGTAGGGGACCGCACCGCCACTTCCCAGCAAATTAGGGACACTGTTGCTCCTGGGGTATCGGCGAGGATCATTCGCAACCGTCTCCATGAAGCTGGGCTACGGTCCCGCACACCGTTAGGCCGTCTTCCGCTCACGCCCCAACATCGTGCAGCCCGCCTCCAGTGGTGTCGTGACAGGCGTGAATGGAGGGACGAATGGAGACGTGTCTTCAGCGATGAGAGTCGCTTCTGCCTTGGTGCCAATGATGGTCGTATGCGTGTTTGGCGCCGTGCAGGTGAGCGCCACAATCAGGACTGCATACGACCGAGGCACACAGCGCCAACACCCGGCATCATGGTGTGGGGAGCCATCTCCTACACTGGCCGTAAACCTCTTGTGATCGTCGAGGGGACACTGAATAGTGCACGGTACATCCAAACCGTTATCGAACCCACCGTTCTACCATTCCTAGACCGGCAAGGGAACTTGCTGTTCCAACAGGACAATGCACGTCCGCATGTATCCCCTGCCACCCAACGTGCTCTAGAAGGTGTAAGTCAACTACCCTGGCCAGCAAGATCTCCGGATCTGTCCCCCATTGAGCATGTTTGGGACTGGATGAAGCGTCGTCTCACGCGGTCTGCACGTCCAGCACGAACGCTGGTCCAACTGAGGCGCCAGGTGGAAATGGCATGGCAAGCCGTTCCACAGGACTACATCCAGCATCTCTACGATCCTCTCCATGGGAGAATAGCAGCCTGCACTGCTGCGAAAGGTGGATATACACTGTACTAGTGCCGACATTGTGCATGCTCTGTTGCCTTTGTCTATGTGCCTGTGGTTCTGTCAGTGTGATCATGTGATGTATCTGACCCCAGGAATGTGTCAATAAAGTTTCCCCTTCCTGGGACAATGATTTCACGGTGTTCTTATTTCAATTTCCAGGAGTGTATTTTGTTTTGTTGAAAATTAATGATCCAAAGAAAGTCACAGCACAGCATCACTAAAAGGTATTTCGGGGCTCTTTTCATAGTAACATATTTTATTTCATATAGTAGTTGCTACGCGAGTAATAGTAAAACAAAGCAAATAATAACAGAGCCAGCGAAAATACGAAGCGGGGGTTCTTCCTCACAACATGAACACACTCGATGTGGGGTCCATGGCTTGTCGTGATCTCCAACCTTTACGCCAAATTACGTCGAATACAGGATGCTTACTATTAAACTTTCGCGACTTGATCCGTTGTAGACGGAAAACTATTTACCATATCGGTAACTTTATGCGAATCACGTACAGACTTTGCGCTTTAAGATTTGTGTTGTTAGTAGTGTTAGTCTCATGACTTGAGTATGGTGCTGGTACTAGCAAGTCAACACAGGGTTCTGTATTACAGTTGCAGACAGTCAACGTGGGTCTGGACAGCATGAGCAGGTTATACCCGTAAAGCCCTTTTATTACAACAGCACCTGGCTGCTCTTCGCAAGTACCGACCCATTAAAAGAATACGGAGAGGTTCCCTTTCCGCACCGGGGTTGAAGAACAAAATTCGGAAGTTCGAATTAACTGACGAGTTGGAAATTGCTCCTGAGAGGGGACGACGACCAATGACGTCATAGGTTGTTGATGACGTTACAGCCATGGCTGAGAGTGCTGGACGCTTTGTGCGATTTTCAAGAGGTGCACGACCGTTCTCACACAAGCTGAACATTCCGTAGCTGCGAACAGCTGTTTAATGGTCTCCGCAACAAACTTGACATTACTAACCAACTTTTGCCACGTGACGTAGACACTCAAGTAGATTTTGCATCTACGTTTCTTGCAAGGAATGAAGTTGACGATATGTCGCCTTGGGACGTTTTATGGAGTGATGAAGTACACTTTACTGTCACCAGGGCAGTGCACACTCACAATTGACGCATTTGGGGACGCTCATTGCCAATTAACGTTAGTCAATTTCGAACCTTAATGAAGTTCCCCTGCATAGTGAATGCGTCACTGTGTGGTGGCTTCACGGCACAGTTCATAATGTGTCCATTTTCTTTAAGATCTCGTATCGCAAGTACCAGAGACATGCAGCGTGAGCGGCACACGTATTGTGATCTGCTTCGGCAACATGTGATGCCTGCTCTACGGGAGAGAGGTGCTTTAGACGTAACTGTTTCCGGTGCACGATGGAGCTCCATCCTTCACTGCTAGTGAAGTCCCTGTAACACTTTTAGAGAAAACCGAATCATTTGTCAATCATTCAAAGCTTCATGGCCACCAAAATCATCAAATATGAAACTGTGTGATTCCTGGTTTTGGAGTTACCTGAAGGCCAGGGTGTAAAAAAAAAGTGTGTGAAATCTTATGGGACTTAACAGCTAAGGTCATCAGTCCGTAAGCTTACACACTACTTAACCTAAATTATCCTAAGGACAAACACACACGCCAATGCCCGAGGGGAGTCGAACCTCCGCCGAGACCAGCAGCACAGTCCATGACTGCAGCGCCATAAACTGCTCGGGTAATCCCGCGCGGCGCCAGGATGTATCAACAGGACACTAACACACGTTGGAAGTTGAAGATGAGCGTAGCAAGTAAGGTAGCCGACAACCCACCCGAGAGGTTTCGGACAGCAATAGAGCAATCTCTACTGTGGTTACAGTGGAACGTGGACATGGAATGAAATTAAGAAATGTTACCCTCTCATGTCTAAATTAAAATGCGTTTCTGTATCAGTCTTTTATTCTTTATTTCCCTTCAGTACGACCTTACAAATGTTCCCACAAAGTTACATTGTCCTACGATCACTTGTTTTTCATTATGGCACCCTCAACTGCCGAAAGTTTAATTATAACCACCGTGTACAGTCCTTTAAAAAGTCTGAGGTTGTTCACTATTGCTCTCTTCACTGCAAGTTTACCGCAAATGTACCGGAAGTGATCAGGAGAATTAATGCAACCTCTTGATGCCATTAAATTCTCAAAATCTGGCATCAGTCTATTTATAATCCGTTGCTGAGGTCTGCGTGAAAACATACCAACATATACGCATCAAAATTACAGATGTAAAGGTATCTCTAATATAGACCATAAAATTAAAAATCTTTTCGCATCATGTTGCATTGCATATCTTCAAAGAACAATACAAGCCTAATTATAACGATTAAATAGCTACATTTTTCATCCCCCACACAAATTCTAAATTTGTGTGCAAAGCTGCAAGCGATTAAATATTATAAGTACTCTCCCTGAAACTACATCAGAAGTATCATTTATACTACAGAAAAAAGATTTAATTGTCAACCACTATAACCCTTGTTAGTGTTCCTTAAAGCTTAAGTTTGTATACTTGAGATTCCGTAATGAAATGTAGGGTTGCATGAACAGCGTTTTACTTTGTTTCGGATTCTTGATTATTTATTTCCTTTGTTTTTTCTCTCACGTTATATTGTTGTGTTACAAAGTTTATTATACGTCTCTATCGTCAATAAATAAATATATTGTAGTACACCTCTGACCTTCTAGTCTCAGTTTTTTATGTTTTCTTCAGAATCTGCTTTTAGAAGTACAAACTGGCGCTGTGGTTTTAATGCTACAATAAACGTCTACTACGCTATAAAAAAACTGCTGAACCTGTTTCTAGATGCAGCACATGACGAGAGCGAGATTTATTGCTGCATCCGACACGGAATTGCCAGCAGTGTAATGGCTTTAGCAGCCAGACGGACACATTGCAAGACAGGCGTCCGGAGCTACAAACACTTCAACAAGAGCATCCTTGTGTGTGGTCTATTGCACTTCAGGCAGAGTACCGCCGCCACAGACGCTTGCGTAAACGCTGCACAACTGCCTCTGCGCTCGTCCAGCGAGTAGCGATCTCTTGTTCACTATACAGGGCCACTTGGCACAGTCGAAAATGTAGCACTGCAGGAGTAAACAGTGTTGAGTTCAGCTACATCTGCCATCAAATGGTCCGGCAGGTCGCCATTTCTACTTAACGGAGAATCTAAATGAACTGCCGTCACTCGTGAAATACTTTCCCTCGGGCTGTGCCTGAGCGACACAGAAATTAAGAGCGAAATGTAAGAACTGAAACAAAACAGGATTCACTTGGAACATAAAAAAGCAAAATATTTGTGTCAGTCACTTGTTTTTTGCACTATTATGCGTTTCGATGGTTCACGCTATTTCTTCAGTTTCACAAAGCAGCCTAAGTGCGTAGGAAGTTACGTTTCGTCTTTTGAGATAAATAAAACCACCACACGTGAAGTGAAGAGCACAGACAATACACAGCAATATGCAAAATTCTATTTTTTATTTTAATTTAATTTATTTATTTATTGTTCCGTGGGACCAAATAAAGGAGAAGTTTCCATGGTCATGGAACGAGTCAATACATGATATTATAACACGATATTAGAAACAGATAAAATTAAATATAAAAAAACATATTCAGGTGACAAATCGTAAGATTAAATAAAGAAAATCAACAATGCAACACTAGAATTTGCTTAATTTTTTTATCTCTTCCAGCAGCTCCTCGACAGGATAGAAGGAGTGAGCCACGAGGAAACTCTTCAGTTTAGACTTAAAAGAGTTTGAGCTACTGCTAAGATTTTTGAGTTCTTGTGGTAGCTTATTGAAAATGGATGCAGCAGAATACTGCACTCCTTTCTGCACAAGAGTCAAGGAAGTGCATTCCACATACAGATTGGATTTTTGCCTAGTATTAACTGAGTGAAAGCTGCTAACTCTTGGGAATAGGATAATATTGCTAACAACAAACGACATTAAAGAAAATATATGCTGTGAGGGCAATGTCAGAATTCCCAGACTATTGAATAGGGGTCGACAAGGGGTTCTGGAACTTACACCACGCATAGCTCGAACAGCCCGTTTCTGAGCCAAAAATACCCTTTTTGAATCAGAAGAATTACCCCAAAAAATAATACCATATGACATAAGTGTGTGAAAATACACTTTTCGTGTTGAAGTGTCACTTATTTCAGATACTGTTCTAATGGTAAATAAAGCAGCATCAAAACAT
This sequence comes from Schistocerca gregaria, assembly GCF_023897955.1. Lineage (NCBI taxonomy): Eukaryota > Metazoa > Arthropoda > Insecta > Orthoptera > Acrididae > Schistocerca > Schistocerca gregaria. The sequence continues at coordinate 299,449,110 of NC_064920.1, read as the reverse complement.
CGGTTCTTGTTAAATTGTGAGTTAGAAACTGTAAAACTGAGTCTTACCGTGATTTAGCATCAAATTATTTTCCACAAGCCACGAACTTATTTCATGAACTACATTATTTGATAATGTGTCAATATTACACACAAGATCCTTCACTACCAAGCTGATGTCATCAGCAAACAGAAATATTTTTGAATCGCCTGTAATACTGGAAGGCATATCATTTATATAAATAAGAAACAGCAGTGGCCCCAGCACCGACCCTTGGGGAACGCCCCACTTAACAGTGCCCCATTGGGACTGAACATCACTACCACTCTCAATATTGCGGAGAATTACCTTCTGCTTTCCGTTCTTAAAGTAGGAGGCGAACCAATTGTAAGCTACTCCCCTTACTCCATAATGGTCCAACTTCTGCAGTAATATTTAGTGGTCAACACAGTCAAAAGCCTTCGTTAAATCAAAGAAAACACTTAACGTTCGCAACCTTTTATTTAATCCAGCCAAAACCTTACAGAGAAAAGAGAATATAGCATTTTCAGTTGTTAAACCATTTCTAAAACCAAACTGAACATTTGGCAGCAAATTATGTGAATGTAAATGCTCCAATAACCTTGTATATACAACCTTCTCGATAACTTTAGCAAACGCCGATGGCATAGAAATAGGTCTATAATTGTCAATATTATCCCTGTCTCCCTTTCTATAAAGTGGCTTCACTACCGAGTACTTTAATCGGTCAGGAAACCGACCACTCCTAAAGGAAAACTTACAGATATGGCTAAATACTGGGCTAACACACATAGAACAATACTTCAGTATTCTGATAGATACCCCGTCATATCCATGAGAGTTATGGTCTTTAGTGATTTAATTATTAACTCAATCTCCCTCTTGTCAGTATCATGGAGGAGCATTTCAGGTAACAATCTCGGAACACTTTTTTCTAAGAGCGCTATATGATTCCCTGTTGGGGCTAAGTTTCTATTTAGTTCACCTGCTATATTCAGAAAGTGATTATTAAATACTGTACATATATGCGACTTATCAGTAACACTGACATTCCCACTACGCACTGATTCTATATCCTCTACCTGTCTCTGCAGACCAGCCACTTCCTTTACGACTGACCACATAGTTTTAATTTTATACCGAGACTTAGCTATTCTATCTGCATACCACATCCTTTTTGCTTCCTAATAACGTTTTTAAGCACCTTACAATACTGTTTATAATGGGCTGCCACATTTAGATTTTGACTGTTTCTAACGTTTTGATATAATTGCCACTTTGTTCTACAAGATATTCTTATCCCTCTAGTCAGCCACCTAGGCTGCCTGTTTGTGCTGGTACCCTGTTTTGAACGTTCTAACAGAAAGCAACTTTCAAAGAGCACGAGAAAAGTCTTGAAAAAAGCATTATATTTATCGTCTACTGTATCAGCGCTATAAACATCTTGCCACTCTTGTTCCTTGATAAGGTTTACAAAGGTCTCTACAGCAACTGGGTCATCTTTCCTAAATAGCTGATGACTATATTTAACACTTGTTGCAGCACAAAAATCTTTTAGAGTTAAAATTTGTGCATCATGATCAGAAAGGCCACTCACCTTTTTGCTAACAACGCCCTTCTAGTAATGAGGAATGAACAAAAATGTTGTCTATGGTTGTTCTACTGTTCCCTTGCACTCTAGCTGGAAAGAATACGATTTGCATAAGATTATATGAATTAAGGAGGTCTACCAGCATCCTCTTCCTTGCACAATGACGTATACAATTAATATTGAAGTCACCACATATAACTAACTTTTTGTATTTCCTATAAAGTGAAGCAAGAACCTCCTCTAGCTTTAGCAAAAATGTTGTGAAATCGGAGTCTAGGGATATATAAATAACAACAGTTACAAGTTTAGCTCCATTAAATTTAACCACAACTGCACAAAATTCAAACACCTTTGTTTACGTTTCGTCGAAAGACGGAACACAATGTATTTTACACTTGGCCTGACACTGAAAAACGTCATAATAATAATAATAATAATAATAATAATAATAATAAGGAGCTCTGAGCACTATGGGACTTAACATCTGAGGTCATCAGACTTAGAACTACTTATACCTAACTAACCTAAGGACATCACACGCCGGCCGAAGTGGCCGTGCGGTTCTAGGCGCTGCAGTCTGGAACCGCGAGGCCGCTACGGTCGCAGGTTCGAATCCTGCCTCGGGCATGGATGTGTGTGATGTCCTTAGGTTAGTTAGGTTTAACTAGTTCTAAGTTCTAGGGGACTAATGACCTCAGAAGTTGAGTCCCATAGTGCTCCGAGCCATTTGAACCATTCTTTTTGACATCACACACATCCATGCCCGAGGCAGGATTCAAACCTGCGACCGTGGCAGCAGCGTGGTTCCGGACTGAAGTGCCGAGAACCGCTCGCCTACTCGGCCTGCACGGCATCTGTGCTCTGAACGAATACGAAGAATGTGGTTGCGTAATTCTCCATAGGAAGATAATGGACTGAAACATCGGAACGCTTTTTGGTGCAATAAACAAGTACTGACAAAAATCTGCTGTATTTATATGAAATCTTTCTTAGTTATGTATTTATATTTAATAGTCCGCAGCTCGTGGTCGTGCGGTAGCGTTCTCGCTTCCCGCGTCCGGGTTCCCGGGTTCGATTCCCGGCGGGGTCAGGGATTTTCTCTGCCTCTTGATGACTGGGTGTTGTGTGATGTCCTTAGGTTAGTTAGGTTTAAATAGTTATAAGTTCTAGGGGACTGATGACCATAGATGTTAAGTCCCATAGTGCTCAGAGCCATTTGAACCATTTTATATTTAATAACCAGTGGCACTCGTCAATATACCATCATGATTTGGAACTTTCTATAGCAATGGAAACATTGCTGAAGAAGAGGAATTGAATAATGTCTTACATAAGATTCAGTTTTAGGAAGTCTTTACTGAAGGTATTGTCTAGACTGTAGGGGCCGTCAAACATTTTTGCTCAAGAGCCAAAATGGACATTGTGCGTTGGCATCGGGGCTGCATATGTACTGATAAATGGTTTGTTGTCGTTGTCGTCGTCAGTCCAGAAAATGGCTCGATGCAACTCTCCGTGGTACCCTATCCTGTGTAAGCCTCTTCATCTCCAAATAATTATTGCAACCTATATCCTTCTGAATCTGGTTAATGTATTCATCTCTTGGTCTCCCTCTACAATTTTTACCCTCCACCCTGCCATCCAATACTAAATTGGTGATCCCTTGATGCCTCAGAACACGACTTACCAAACGACTCCTTCTTCTAGTCAAGTTGAGCCATAAATTCCTCTTCTTCCCAATTCTATTCAGTACCTTCTCTATAAGTTACATGATCTACCCATCTGATCTTCAGCATTCCTCTGTAGCACCGCATTTGGAAAGCTTCTATTCTCTTCTTGTCCAAACTAGTTATCATCCATGTCTCACTTCCATACATCACTACACTCCACACAAATACTTTCAGAAAAGACTTCCTATCCCTTAAAGCTATACTCGTTAAATTTTTCTTCTTAAGAAACGCTTTCCTTGTCGTAGCCAGTCTACATTTCATATCCTGTCTACATCGACCATCATCAGTAATTTTTCCACAAATAGCAAACCACATCCACTACTTTAAGTGTCTCATTTCCGAATCTAGTTCCCTTATCATAACCTGATTTAATTAGACTACATTTCAATAATCTCTTTTCACTTTTGATAATGATCATTTTATGTCCTCCTTTGAAGATACTGTCCAGTCTGTTCACCTGCTCTTCCAGGTTCTTTGTTGCCTCTGACCAAATTACAATGTCATCGGCAAACCTCAAAGTTTTTATTTCTTCTCGATGGATTTTAATACCTAATGTAAATTTTTCTTTTGTTTCCTTTACTGATTGCTCAATATACAGACTGAATAACATCGGGGACAGGCTACAACCTTGTCTCACTCCCTTCTCAATCGCTGCTTCCGTTTCATGTCCCTCAACTCTTATAATTGCCATCTGGTTTCTGCACAAATTGTAAATAGGCTTTCGCTACCTGTATTTTACTTCTGCCAACTTAAGAATTTGAAAAAGAGTATTCCAGTCATCATTGTCAAAAGCTTTTTCTAAGTCCACGTTGCTAGAAATGTAGTTTTACCTTTCCTTAACCTCTCTTCTAAGATAAATCATAGGATCAGTGTGGTAAATTACAAAAATTAATATGTTGGTTAGGCGCAACAGACTAGCTATAGTGAGATCGCGATAACTCGGCCACCGGCCCAGCCCATTAGTGTTTGCTGAAAGTTGGACCATTCGGATCACTTCGTGTCGATTGCTCTGTGTTTCAGACTGCTGACACATTCAGCGACTGCAAAGTTGTAACACTGTAATCGCCTGACAAAATATTGTTGTTTTGCCTTTGTGAGTGGATGATTAATTTATTAATAACCGCAATAATACTTATATTTAAAAGCGATGTGGTAGGCAATATGAGAGCCGATCAAAAACGCTCGTTAAATACACACATCAAAAACGTTTTGCGTCACCTCGGTTCCGAGAGTTCCGGAACCCGTACAGAAAATTGGAATAGAGATCAGCATGAACATCATTTCCGCTCTTTTTATTGTTCATGAAAACCACACATTGCATGTTGCACCACCATACAGCAAGACCTTCAGAGATGGCGATCCAGATTGCTGTACACACCGGTATCTCTAATACCCAGTAGCACGTACTCTTGCAATGAAGCATGCTTGTATTCGTCGTGGCATACTATCCACAAGTTCATCAAGACACTGTTGGTCCAAATTGTCCCACTCCTCAGCGGCGATTCGGCGTAGATCCCTCAGAGTAGTTGGTATGTCACGACTTCCATAAACAGCACTTTTCAATCTATCCCAGGCATGTTCGATAGGGTTCATGTCTGGAGAACATGCTGACCACTCTAGTCGAGCGATGTCGTTCTCCTGAAGGAAGTCGTTCACAAGATAAGCACGATGTGGTGTGCGAATAGTCGTCCATGAAGACGAATGCCTTGCCAATATGCTGCCGATATGGTTGTAGTATCGTTCGGAGTATTGCATTCACGTATCGTACAGCCGTTACGACGCCTTCCAAGACCACCAGCGGCGTACGTCGGCACCACATAATGCCACTCCAAAACATCTATACTCGCTAGAAAGTTTGTCTAAGGCGTTCAGCATGACTGGATTGTCTCCAAACAGGTCTCCGACAATTGTTTGGTTGAAGGCATATGCGACACTCATCGGCATGTTGTTGGGCCCATCTGTACCAAGCTGCATGGAGTCGTGGTTGCAAAGATGGACTTCGCCATGGACGTCGGGGGGGGGGGGGGGGGGGGGGGGGGAAATTGGGCATTATGCAGCCTATTGTGCACAGTTTGAGTCGTAACACGTCCTGTGACTGCACGAAAAGCATTATTCGACATGGTGGCATTGCTGTCAGGACCTCTCCGAGCCATAATCTGTAGGTAGCAGTCATCTACTGTAGCCCTTTGGCGGTCTGAGCGAGGCATGTCATCGACAGTTCCTGTCTCTCTCTGTCTCTCAACCATGTCCGAACAACAATGCTTTTCGTTCACTCCGAGACGCCTGGACATATTCCTTGTTGAGAACCCTTCCTGGCACAAAGTAACAATGCGGATGCGATCGAACCGCGGTATTGATCGTCTAGGCATGGTTGAAGTACAGACAATACTCCTTCCTGGTGGAATGACTAGAACTGATCGGCTTTCGTCGGACTTCCTCCGTCTAATAGGCGCTGCTCATGCATGGTTGTTTCATCTTTGGACTGGTTTAGTGACATCTCTGAACACTCAAAGGGATACAATATTCACAGTCAACATCTGTCTTCAGGAGTTCTGAGAACCGGAGTAATGCTAAAATGTGTGTGTTTTGAATGTCGTTCTTTTGCTCACTGCGCTGTATTTCATAGCCTCAATTAATTTATTGTTGCTTCCTACAGATAAATACCTAATTTGAACACGACGATTTCTGTAGTTCGCATTCACGAATCGACATTAATTCCGTAGCAACTGATCGGTACGAGTCCCGCAGACCTATGAGTTGCCAGTACTGTTAAAACATTCTTCTGATATCCTCTAACTCTACAGAGTCCGCGCTAATTACTCCTCCGTGCCTTGGGGTAAGCGTCGACCTTCACTTAGCTTACAACCGAACTTATCAACGTCAACTAAAATTAAACATATCGTAAATTATTACTGTCTCTGTAAGTACTGTTGTTAGCTCCTGAGCAGGAAAACTACGCTCGTTGTGTTAAGGTTAGTTAACGTTTTTGGATTCGACTGTTAGTTGATAGATGCATGTTATAAGGAGGTGATGAAAAATTTTCCGTTCGACGACCGTACAGCCCAGAATCGGTACGCCAATCAGGCAAGATAGCCTCAGCATTGAGGTAATCATCCAATTCACGAACGAGATTGAAGACAGGCGTTTGGTATAACACCGTCTCCTGCTGCGGGAAGAAGTCTGTGACGGACTGCCGCGTAAGTCCGTAGCGGGCTGCTGAACATCCTAGTTTGGAAGGAATTGCTGACCCTTCGAGGCCTTTTTTAGGAGACCGAAGGCGTGAAAATGATATGAGTAGAGGGAGGGTGCTCGCGTGTCTCCCACTTGAGTTTGCGTTACTTCTGCGTTGTGACATTTGCGATGCCGGACGTCATCGTGGAACAGCAGCGCCCCTTGACGCAGGTTTTCCACAGTGGCCGTTTTCGACTGACGTGAGGCCCCGTTCACATTCTTCACACTGAGATGGATGTCTATCCGTGTTTATTCTTCGGCAGCCGAGATAAGAATGACAGCATGCTGGTGCTGTTCGGACACATTTGGTAATAACGTTTCCAAAGTTGACAATGCCGCTTTTACAGCATGCACATCGTGAAGAACCGAAGTGCCACACTAATCTCTTGCCGACAAGTCTTTCCTTATACAAGGTGAACATTAATAAAACCGACGAACTCTACGGACGGACTTCCGACTTGAAATGGAGAAGAAAAGATCCTATGAACATGTGTCGGGAAATGCATCGTTACCACCGTAGATGGCGCTGACGAATGACAGTTCTCATGACCACGTGCCGTGTGTTCCTTTCTGTAGCAGGCTGTGTGAGTGATGCAGCGTACTGTAAACAGCAGAATGGTCGGGTATTCAAATCGGGAACAAGCCGAGATGGTCTTTGTGTCCGGCCAATCAGATGGAAACAGTCGAAAGGCAGCACAGATATATGAAAAGTATTACCACCACAGACACCACCACATAGCACATCATTTCAAGCCCTTTTTGGGCGTTTGTGTGATCATGGGCCCTTTCAGACAGACGAACGAGCAGGGAGGTGGTAGACTGTCCGTACATCTGGTTTGGAAGACTGGGTTCTACAGGGTACTGAGACGAGCCCTAGCATCAGCTCCAAATCTGGTGTATGCACAGTCTACCATTCCCTGCACATTCGTCTGTCTGAAAGACGCCTACACTCAAAAGAGCATGAAATGATGACCCAGGTGTCTCTGAGTGTACTAGTTTACATATAGCTGTGCTGCCTCTCCACTGTTTCCACCTGCTTGGCCGGACACAAAACACCATCTCTGCTTGTTCCCGACACGAATACCGGACCATTCTGCTGCTTACAGTATGCTGCGTCAATCACACAGCCTGCAAATCACAAGGAAAACACGGCACGTGCTCGGAGGAACTGTCATTCGTCAACGCCATCTACCTTGGCAACGATGCATTTTCGGACACATGTTCATACGACATTAATTCCCCCATTTCCAATCAGCAGTCCTTTCCTGGAGTTTGCCGGTTTCATTATTGTTCATCCTTTATAACCGCATCGGAGTGGCGCTATGTTACATACACACTGTAGCCATGCCCTGTCTCAAACAGAAACTTTTTTGATCACCCCTTATGTAGCAAAATACGGCTGAAAGCCGCGGGCCTTAGTTTGACGACCACTTGTGTAGAGTGTGGAGTGTGGTATGACACATCGACACCACCCCATCGGCGTCATAGCAACGGAATTGCAAGTTTCCGTCTGACCCCGATAGCAGTCACGCGGATCTGGCGGACCGTATCGTGTGCGTCCTCTGATCCACATCTCCAGCAGCTCTGGCGCCGCGGTCCGCTCACGCTCGAAGCCACGTCAGGCACGAAGCTACTCAGACGCAATCTACTCGCGGCTCCATCACCATCGTTGCTGCTCTTGTAATCTGTTTCTTGATACACACTTTGTATTGAGTCTTCGAACGTTCGGAGGAATATGAGTTAAGTAAATCTTTTATTTCCTGCGTTACTCGTTCGCTAATAGTTTCTGCCTCTTTCCAGGTTTCCTACAATGACAGTTGCAACACCACTTTGCAGCCCACCTCTCCTTAGTTTTCTGATGAAAGAAAGAAGGAAAGTTTGTGTGTGTGTGTGTGTGTGTGTGTGTGTGTGTGTGTGTGTGTGTGTGTGTTGCCCGTGAGGGTGGAGGCAGTATAGGGGAAGGGGGGGGGGGGGGGACGAAGACTAGGACACAATAAACAGTTTCAAACAGATGTAGGTTGCAGTAATTATTCGGGTGTGAGTAACCTTGCACAGCATAGACTAGCGCTGAGAGCTTCACCAAACTAGTACTCAGACTGAAAATCACAACAACAACAACTTTTTTTAAAAATATCAATTTATTAGTTTCCGGAAAGTGCCCATTCAGCAGTAATGGGCAGACGATACAACAGGGTATTGGAGACGATGTCCGTGTCAATTACGACGAACGTAATACAACACCCAGTTTCCGACAGGAGAAATTCTCCGACCCGGTCTGGCGTCGAACCCGGGCCCTTTCGGTTAGCAACCTACTGCGCTGACCCCTCAGCTAGTGAGGCGGACGAAGAACACCTAGAACGATGTAAGGAAAATGTTTGTACGCATCGTACATGGTGCTTGTGAGTGTGCAGCTCTGTGACCAGCCGGCAGCTGTGCTGCTGGAATAGCGTCGGTGTTTGACTACTGTGAGGGCGCGTCGGGCGGTGCGGCGAGGTCTGGCCGTCCAGCGGCTGGGAGATAGCGCACGTGGCGCCGATCTGCGCTATTTATAACGCGACACTTGTCCGCGGCGCCGCCGACGAGGGCTTCATCGGCCGCTTTGTGGTGAGAGCGGCGGCCGAGGAAGACACTGAGATCGATGCTGGATGATGGAGGCTCCAGGCTGCACGCTGGAAGTTAGAGGGCGTTGCTCCAGCTCATCTGCTCGCACCCCGCTGGTCTCACTAACTGCAGCGGCGGGCAGCACGCGAAGACAAAAGTAGACTCAACAACACTGATAACAGCACGGGCGTTTGGCACAGTGATTATTTCATGGTTTGTGAGATTAACACTGGTCAGGTATTCATCCTTAAAAATTGCGCTAAAGTTGCATATTCACACTGCGAGTCGCTATGTAGTGCGTGGCAGAGGATCCTGTGTACCGCACCTTATGTTGAGGAGTCTTCCCCTTGCATTCGCGGCTGGAGCTTGGGAAGACAGACTGATTTCGATATGCTTTTGCATTACATTGATAGTTGTAGAACTACCGTGGGCTACTGTGTACTACCATAAGTAAGCATAGACTACGATAGTACAGTGCGTAAACTTTTAGACGGCAGACCTCTCCCTATTCCTGAATCGGTAGAAGTCGGTAAACGACGGGAGGCTTCGGTAGGCACGCAGTTTCGTCTGGTGCCAACATAACGTAGCTGACTGTGTTGTACAAAGTAGTCATTATCGTCTGCTCCGTTATTGTTTTGCGCTGTACTGTTCTGCGTGTTTTTATTGTGCAGTTGTGCTGAACATTATCAAAATGAGTGAAGAGGCAGTTGCTGGCCCATCTCGGGAGTCGCCAACAACCCCTACTGGTAGGCCTACGGTTAGGAGGAAACCAGTATTACGTAGCGATGCGTTGCTCGCAAAATTCTGTTGCGTGTGATTGAATGCTGCGAAAGGGAAAGGGAGCAGAAAAAATTGCTTCACCCCATTTACAAATCTTTCCTTTCATTATTTTGTGCGGGGTGTCAGCGAGAAAAAAATTCGTTAAGGTTTGAAATTGTATGCAACGTTTGGTGCTACTCGCTAGGTACTCTCATTCTGAAATAGTGGATGCATAAATCTGGGTATTTTCCTGCGGTAGCATCTCATTGTTTATGACTTCATATCTCCTCAAGAATGTGTCGTATTTCTTTTTTTTTCGGCTAGGAACCTTCGTGGGCGTACAGAGAACAAATCACCAAAATTTCATCGCAGTCGGGTGAATGATTGGTTTGGGAACGCACACAGGGCAGACATACATACATTCATTTTTAGATATAGAGATTGACAGTTACGTTACACTATATGACCTGTTTAAGTATATCAAAATTTTACAAATAATAATTTAACATTGCGGGGAATGAAATAAAATGAAAAAAAATTGCGAGCCGTGGGAATTGATCCTTTTTTATTCCTGGGTCCGCTGCATGACAAACCTTTACGTAATCAATTGCGCTATGCATGCTACAGTGACCTAAGTGTTGAAACACTGCCCATTACTCTTTTCGGGCGTTCGGAGAACAACTCATCAAAATTTCATTGCAATCGAATGAATGGTTTGTGAGCGCACAGTAGACAAACATACACACGTTCATTTAAAGCGAGTTTTGCTTCCAAGCCTTTCGTCTGCTTTGGTGCTTTGGTGTAAGCATGACGCGCAATTTGTAGTGCCAGCACTGCAACTGGTAGGCGTGCCTAGCCCCTCCCCCCCCCCCCCCCCCCATCCCCCAACGGCTCCTCTCCCCTCGCCAGCCAATGCTTGCTTCCTCTTCTCCCCGCACTCCCCTCACAGCTCTGCCGGCTTACAGTTAACACACTGTATTACTTGTAACTTTGGTCAGATAACATTGTACCTGCGTTACCTGTATATTAGGTGTGTTGCATACCTATCAGGCAATGCCTCATAATGACCACTTCCTTAATGTACGCGATCAGCGTATTATCAGACTCCCCTATAAACCGTAAGCGGCGAACCATCTAGAAACTGAATGAGAATGTGTAAAGGGCCGTGTACCCTAAGGAACATTTTTGCCCTTCACACCATCCTGTCGATTAGAAAAAGTGTTTATAATTTTAAATTTTCAATGTTTAATTCAGATTTTCTTTAAAAAACTTGATATGTAATGTGATGCAGAGGGATGTTGTGATAAAAATAAAAAAACACACAGATTTACCATACAGCGCTAGAAAATGCAATTTCATGAACAAGAAAAGTAAAGTAAAAGAAATCACACATCAAAAATGTCAAAAATCGCTTCAATTCTTCATCGAACTTAAATAAAACATCTTTCTGTTCTTCGTAAACAACTTTCTCATTTATCAGCATTAATAGAAAACTCTTGCCTTTGATCATGATGGAGAGCCGTCCATTGAGTACAAAATAATATGTTTGTACATGTAAACTGTAGTTGCAACAGAAGTAAGTGCTTTGGTTAGATAAAAATACAGAAGTTACGCGATCACCTAACTATTAATACTTATTACACATAACTTATGTTCTGTAATAATATGAAACATACAATGAACTAACACTGAATGATATGCGGTTCTCATTATGTGTGAGACAAGCAACCAAACAAACAAAAAATAAAGAGAAATCATCGGCTCCCAATATCACTCGCAGACGTTCACTTATGATTCTTTCACTACCAATGCTGCGAATACAACCGGTAATCCTACCATTTACTACGTCATTTGCGTATTGTACCAAAAGTGCAGAACGGTAGTTTTCGTGGAGAGAAACTCCAGTTACATTACGTTAGTCGTTTTCCGCGGATCCCGGGGAGAGTGAGCTTTGGGACGTGGAAAAACGTCGACGAGGTACACAAACTCGTTTCGCTAAAACGTCAACTTTCAAGCTATTTATTCTGATTCGAATTCAAGATAGGATGTCTGTACCGGGCATATCGATTGCTTAATGTATTACAGCCTTTGGATAGTCGACTAGTCGAGTTAAGGCATGTCTGCTAGCCTACACTGTGGAGACGATAGGTGCGAGCCAACCACAGGCGGGCGCCGGCTGTGTCGTGTGCTTGTGAGCAGTGTTGGATAGCGGGCAAAGCAGTCTGCACACGGTTGCTGTCCCCTCGGCTTCCTGCTTGTGGCTCTGTTCTGGACGACTGGTGTCGCAGCTTTCCAGAACTCTGGCCCAGTTTTAGAATTCTTATCATCATTGCTTAGCAGCAGAAATAGAAAGAATTCTGTGGTACATCACGTGTATCGTGACAGGCCATTGTCGCAGAGGGTGTAAACGGTAACTGTCTTCAGCTTATCAGAGTGGTGTGAGAGAAGTCGAGACCAACAATTAGATACGGGGCAGGTGTCTATCAAGTCAGCAAGCACCCTCCAATTGCCCTACAAAAGCTACGTAAGGTGAAGAGCATGAGATCCGAGGGAGCTTTTCAACATCCCCTCGCTATCGGCTTAATCGGCTATTTCCTCAACGTTATTAATTTAACGCCAGGTTCTCATTCAAAACGGTGGAAAATTCTACTTTTATTGGATTTTTTGAAAGGTATATGTGTCGAGAACGTTGCGGCCAAAACGTTTTTTAATCCGTGCGTTACAAAAGTCTCTGCAACCCATTGTTCGAAGCAGTGTCACGGACGGCGAGGGACGCTCCCAGCTGGAGACTCCCGGCTCAGGTAGAAAACCTGTCGTGCCGTGATGGACGGTAACAAAATGATTTACATTTGCAGTGTGCTCGCTGACATGTTAGCCGAAAAAGCTGAAGAACAATGTGAGCAAGCTACTGAACGCTGCATATCCAGCTTAGTGAGATCGGCTTTTCTCGCCGAGAAAAACGAAGGAATTGCTCTCCACGAACAATTGGAGTTAGAGGAAGGTTTGATATACGGTCCTGAAGTTGCAGTGTAACGTAAGTAACGAAAACACTGTTTCTTTGGTCAAATTTTGGTCAAAATTGGTCAAAACATACTTTTGTCAGCCATATTGGATTAGTCGTTTCGAATTTTGAAAATCTAACTTCAGATTTGTATTCAGCAACATAAAAAATTTATAATATCATACAGTTTTATGCAAATTTCCCCAAATTTGCACAGCTACAGTCATGGCGATACATTAAAGTGTGACCCATCTTTTTGTCATAGAGCCAGCACCCAGCATTATACTAGCAGTGCTGATGTAACTTCCTGAAACCATCAGAAGATGAACCTAAAAATGTTCGAAAACCGGTTCATGGAATAAAACATAATTATTAAAAAAAGTGACTGGTTGTAGCTCTGTATAACTTATTTACATACGTTTGGAAAATATTAAATACACTCCTGGAAACGGAAAAAAGAACACATTGACACCGGTGTGTCAGACCCACCATACTTGCTCCGGACACTGCGAGAGGGCTGTACAAGCAATGATCACACGCACGGCAGAGCGGACACACCAGGAACCGCGGTATTGGCCGTCGAATGGCGCTAGCTGCGCAGCTTTTGTGCACCACCGCCGTCAGTGTCAGCCAGTTTGCCGTGGCATACGGAGCTCCATCGCAGTCTTTAACACTGATAGCATGCCGCGACAGCGTGGACGTGAACTGTATGTGCAGTTGACGGACTTTGAGCGAGGGCGTATAGTGGGCATGCGGGAGGCCGGGTGGACGTACCGCCGAATTGCTCAACACGTGGGGCGTGAGGTCTCCACAGTACATCGATGTTGTCGCCAGTGGTCGGCGGAAGGTGCACGTGCCCGTCGACCTGGGACCGGACCGCAGCGACGCACGGATGCACGCCAAGACCGTAGGATCCTACGCAGTGCCGTAGGGGACCGCACCGCCACTTCCCAGCAAATTAGGGACACTGTTGGTCCTGGGGTATCGGCGAGGACCATTCGCAACCGTCTCCATGAAGCTGGGCTACGGTCCCGCACACCGTTAGGCCGTCTTCCGCTCACGCCCCAACACCGTGCAGCCCGCCTCCAGTGGTGTCGCGACAGGCGTGAATGGAGGGACGAATGGAGACGTGTCGTCTTCAGCGATGAGAGTCGCTTCTGCCTTGGTGCCAATGATGGTCGTATGCGTGTTTGGCGCCGTGCAGGTGAGCGCCACAATCAGGACTGCATACGACCGAGGCACACAGGGCCAACACCCGTCATCATGACGTGGGGAGCGAACTCCTGAACTGGCCGTACACCTCTGGTGATCGTCGAGGGGACACTGAATAGTGCACGGTACATCCAAACCGTCATCGAACCCATCGTTCTACCATTCCTAGACCGGCAAGGGAACTTGCTGTTTCAACAGGACAATGCACGTCCGCATGTATCCCGTGCCACCCAACGTGCTCTAGAAGGTGTAAGTCAACTACCCTGGCCAGCAAGATCTCCGGATCTGTCCCCCATTGAGCATGTTTGGGACTGGATGAAGCGTCGTCTCACGCGGTCTGCACGTCCAGCACGAACGCTGGTCCAACTGAGGCGCCAGGTGGAAATGGCATGACAAGCCGTTCCACAGGACTACATCCAGCATCTCTACGATCGTCTCCATGGGAGAATAGCAGCCTGCATTGCTGCGAAAGGTGGACATACACTGTACTAGTGCCGACATTGTGCATGCTCTGTTGCCTGTGTCTATGTGCCTGTGGTTCTGTCAGTTTGATCATGTGATGTATCTGATCTCAGGAATGTGTCAATAAAGTTTCCCCTTCCTGGGACAATGAATTCACGGTGTTCTTATTTCAATTTCCAGGAGTGTACTATATAATAAGTCGAGAAAATAAATGGGGCTAAAATTCTGGAAGACAATGGCAATGGTGAAACCAAATCGAATTTAGAGGCTACAACAACGAAATTCCATCGGAAAATGGAAGACTGCGCTCAACTAGACAGGCAGAAAAATGCAAACATAACTGCGGAGATAAATTCTCTATCTGAATTGCAAAATGCAGTACTATACACATAAATGGGGAAACCCTTTGAAAAGTATGTTGGTAACTGATTACATAAATAAATGACGCAATATAGTGGGATATACTATTTAGTATACAACAGGCATTTAGGGACTGAAATGTGGAGTTGGACAAGCAACCCGAAATGCAAACAAGAAAACAGATCGAGGCGTGGCGCCTTTGTGCCGCTCCTGTCTGGAGCCTGCGTATCGGGAGAATGACTCACAGATTGTCTGAAGCGGATTCAGTCCAATACGTAGTTCTCATTTTCATCCACTAGAACACGGTAGTGGACAGACACATTCAAGAAACAGGTCAAGACAATGTTTTATGAATTGTTCTGTTTCTTTCTTGAAGGTTTTTTGTTTATTTACGTTTGTAGCTTTGTATATGTTTTTAGTAGTGTGAATGATGCGTGAATGTAGTCTAAAATAAATATGTACCTCATTGTTATACTGACAAACGCTGTACGAACTAGCGTGAGAAATTTTTAAAACTGTGAATGCAGACGACGGGGAATTTTGTATCATAACACTAGGGCTATTCGGAAAGTAAGTTCCGATTGATCACGAAATGGAACCCACTTTGAAAATCAGAAATATTTTATCTGCTACAGTTAGCTACAGCTTCTAGCCACTGCTCTACATACTCTCCGACTTAGACATTTGTCGTAGCGTTGTACCAACTTTCCAATACCCTCGTCATAGAAGGCAGACGTCTGTGCTTCCCGCCAATTCTCTACGCTCATCTACAGCTCGTTTGTGCGAATATGTTGTCTTCATAGCAAGTAGTAATAGGTGCGAGCAGAGATGAAACACAGAAGGAGCCAATTACGGGCTATAGTGCGGGTGATCAAACACTTCCCGTCTAAAACGCTGCAGGAACATTTTCATTGCCCCTGTAGATTGCGACCGAGAACTGCCACAAAGTAGGAACCATATGACAGTTCTGTAATAACATCAGGAGAAATCTCTCATCAGGATCTCATACTTGGCGGGAGACACTATTTTCTACGCATCTTTATGTGCTCATCATGCTCTCAGAACTGAAATGAGCGAAGTGATTTAACCGACAGGCATACTAGAGACACTATCGAACACATATGTGCAAAGTCTTATTAGATTTTCACATCGGTTTCCATTTCCTTCCGAAAAGCCCTCGTTTATGGTAACAGGAAAGCTAATTCGAGTACAAATGAAAATAATGACATAAGTATAAATAAAATATCAGAATTTTAAAGATTTATTTTGAAAAAAAGTACAATTCGAAAGTGTGTTATTTGTTGATTGGTTAGTCATGAAAAGCGCGAACTAACGCGGGAGAATAATATGTTTCTATTAGGCTTAAGGAAAACTAACCAGTCATAACGGAGTATTCCTCGCGCGTCTTTCCTCTTTAAGATAGACAATGCTTACAACAGTCTAAGGAGTCGGAGCCCAGTCTTTCAATGGTACGGTTCAAATGGTTCAAATAGCTCTGAGCACTATGCGATTTAACTTCTGAGGTCCTCAGACGCCTAGAACTTAGAATTCATTAAACCTAACTAACCTAACGACATCACACACATCCATGCACGAGGCAGGATTCGAACCTGCGACCGTAGCGGTCGTTAGGTTCCAGAATGCAGCGCCTAGAACCGCGCGGTCACTCCGGCCGGCTGAATGTTACGGTCGTGTGTAGTACGAGCTCCGAAGGAAGTTATAGTTTGCCGGTTTTAGTTGTGCTACATGTCTCAAAAGTGCTTTAATGTGAAGGCAAATTTATTCCAATGTGTTTTTTTAGAAAGTACGGATTTTTTAAGTAATTTTATGTATGAGAAAAGACAGTACTTCCGCGTGGCATATTGAGCAGTTCGGTGACCGAAAACTTGAGTGTATTAGACACCGATAAACTTAATAGCGTGGTGAGCATTTTCATTTGAGAACGATCCGCGCTTAGTAGCTGTTCAGATTTCGGGAAATACGTTACCATAAACTTGCTAACGTGAATCAAAGGGTGTGTACATGTTAGGAGTAGTATGAGATAGACAGTGAACTTGTAATTCCAAACTTCAGAATATGCCAAAGTTTTGCCAATATGTCCACATTTAATTCAAAATTAAGACCCTTTCCCGATTCTTAGAATAGTTATGTTGTATGCAGCTTGGTGTGAGTCGAACTACGGCAACTTTTTTCTCGGCTTTCCTACTGGTCATCTGCTGCGACGAGTTCACAGGTAGGTGCTGGTAAAAGGACGAAAAGGAACCGCGCCGCCGCAAGGAATAGTCAGTCGTAACTTGTTAACATGATCGACTTAGGTTGGCATAACAAAATCCTCAGAGATGCTGTATCTGCTGTGTCGGAGGAGCAACCCAGCGCACCAGCTGGCATTGCTTGTTTTACAACTTCTACAAGAGTCTAAATCACCGTGTGGCTGCCTCAAGTGATATATAAGGCTTCTACGTCGACAGCTGTGGTACCAGAGGGCGAAGCCCTAACTCTCGCAAAGTCAAGTGGTCCCGAAGGGCAGTAATTACTTGTGGCTTCTGTTTACCCTATTCGTCTGGGAACTTACAACTAGGGTTTCCCTACGCCTATCTGCCCAACCCTGCAAACAGCTCGCAAGCACACGCTATCTCTCTACAGGGGCGCAAACTTTACAACAATTTCGTCCAGATAATCTCGTGAGTTGTCTCAGAAGATGAGCGATGAGCAAAGGGCAAGTCCGAAAGATAACGAATGCTCTAAAGAACTATACATCCGCCTCTTTTTTTTTTTGCCTAAAGTTTCACAGCGCCTTGCTACCGAGTGTCCCACTGATATTTAGCAGTAGCTAAGACAACGTGTTTGATTTTCTTTCGATAGTAAAAAATTTGCTTCATTTTTGATACTCTGTTTCCCAGGACTTGTTATTATTTTCATTGTCATTCATGGCTTCCTTAGAATAGCAACAGTTTTTGTCGCCATTGCTGAGTGTCTTGCACAAAGTCAGTATCGTAAAAAAAGGAGGTATTTTTTTATCTGACCCTCCTCCATTGTAGATACGTTCCTATTGTTCTTGAATTTTCACTTTTGTTATTTGTGTTTTCCTTCGCTATTCGTTGCTCGATCTTTTTTTAAATAACATCTGATGACACGTCTCCCACCACTTTACTTACATCTTTGAAATATGTAGCACATACATACGTTTTAAAATAAAGTTTACATTTCTTCGTGTGTTACATAGATAGATTATTCTTCTACTTATCGTAAGACTTCTGTGTGTTTTGCCATCGGCATCTTCTTTCGCTTAGCTTAGCCGTGGATTTTCTCTTTGTGTTCCTTTAGTTTCTTAACAGCACATACTGTTCTGCATGTAACTGTCTGGCGTTTGGTACAGTTTGTCATCTCGAATATTAGTGATTTTCACATGATCATGAGTCTATGAAACGTTACTACCAACCACGTTGTGTCACTGTTTAGAAAACTTCCAACTACTGAACAAATCAGTGATAAGTGATCATCACACTGCGGACAGTATGTTCAGCCACGTTGAAGAAAGTTGAATAAGATCAGGATTGCTGTTTACAACTGCCTCAAAACACCGTCTTCCAGTTCTAATTTTGGTTTCATGAGGACTTTTTAATTCACTTCTACAAGGCCAGGGACAATTTTCTTTAATTTTATCTTGCAATCTGAACTAAAGTTTCGTCTCTAAGCATATCGATATTGACGGGACGAAAGAGTCTCACGTTCTTCCGTTCGACCAGCATACTACGACAAGTATTATTGCATTTCAAAATCTATCCTTCAATATGCGCTCTTTTACAAGAATTTGTTTCACAGCTCTTAAGGCGAAAATTACCTCGTATTCTAGATTAACTGGGCTGATTTCACGTCTGCTGAATTGGAACAGCGGTGATTAACACTGCAAGACGCCGTACACTAAGAGACAGAAAATATGTTCTTGTGTTAGGCAAAATTTTATCGTGTGTAACCAAAACCAGTGCCTGAGGTCAAGAGGATGGAAGAATCATACAGGCAGTTACGGACACTGGGAACGGATGTCAAGCAGGCCGGCGTGTTTCCAAAGGAAAACCGATTCTGCGATGCCCAAAAAACTCCGTCTGATACGCTGCAGGGAAATCTCAGTTGTCGCCCGCATCTCGCGGTCGTGCGGTAGCGGACGCCGTCCACTAAGAGACAGAAAATTTGTTCTTGTGTTAGGCAAATTTTTATCGTGTGTATCCAAAACCAGTGCCTGAGGTCAAGAGGATGGAAGAATCATACAGGCAGTTATGGACACTGGGAACGGATGTCAAGCAGGCCGGCGTCTTTCCAAAGGAAAACAGATTCTGCGATGCCCAAAAAACTCCGTCTGACACGCTGCAGGGAAATCTCAGTTGTCGCCCGCATCTCGTGGTCGTGCGGTAGCGTTCTCGCTTCCCACGCCCGGGTTCCCGGGTTCGATTCCCGGCGGGGTCAGGGATTTTCTCTGCCTCGTGATGGCTGGGTGTTGTGTGATGTCCTTAGGTTAGTTAGGTTTAAGTAGTTCTAAGTTCTAGGGGACTGATAACCACAGTAGTTAAGTCCCATAGTGCTCAGAGCCATTTGAACC
Source organism: Schistocerca gregaria (assembly GCF_023897955.1). Classification (NCBI taxonomy): domain Eukaryota; kingdom Metazoa; phylum Arthropoda; class Insecta; order Orthoptera; family Acrididae; genus Schistocerca; species Schistocerca gregaria. Next base: position 299,429,572 of record NC_064920.1, on the reverse strand, counting down.
ATTTTTGAGCAAGCTGTCAACAAGTTTCTTAGCAACTGCAAAGACCCCGATTAGAAAAAATATAGCAAAAAACATGCTGGACAGCTTCGAAGCACTGGGCTCCTCAATGAGCTTAAAGCTGCAAAACCTAGTTGCTGTGAGTGAGGAACAGGGAGGAACATGCCATCAAGACATTAAAAAAATGGAATGGTGGTATCAGAACCGGTGGGATGTCACCATGATAGCGGACTACTGCGCGATGCTGCACAGGCAGTGTTCTTAGTCAATGTACAGAAGTAAACCAAACACAGATTTGAGGGGAAAAAGAAGAGACATAAGGATTTGGGCTTTTGCGTTAGAGCTGAACATAGTTCATTATAATGTTATGAGGGCCTTATTTTAGCGTGTTATTTTAATAGTTTTCTTTCGAATGTATATGTTCTACACGATTTTTCTGGATTTCATCATTACTTCATGAAAAAAAAATCCCTTATGTGATATACGGAGCGAGATGGCGCAGTGTGGACTCGCATTCCCGAGGACGACGGTTAAAACCGCTTCCAGCCATACTGAATTAGGCTCTGAGCACTATGGGACTTAACTGCTATGGTCATCAGTCCACTAGAACTTAGACCTACTTACACCTAACTAACCTAAGGACGTCACACACATCCATGCCCGAGGCAGGATTCAAAACTGCGACCGTAGCGGTCGCGCGGTTCCAGACTGTAGCGCCTAGAACCGCCCGGCCACTCCGGCCGGCACTGAAATAGGTTCTCCGTGATTTTCCTAAATCGATTCAGGCAAATGCCGGTATGGTTCCTTTGAAAGGGCGCTACCGACTCCCTTCCCCATCCTTCCCTAATCCGATGACCTTGCTGTTTAGTTCCGTGTCCCAAATCAACCAGCAGACTGTATGTGATAGAGGAAAACCGTTATCATTCCTGAACTTAGCATTTGAAAAAAAAAAAAAACTTAGGAGTTAAGAAATAAATTTGTAGATCCTTGTTATGAGTGTTTAGAAGTACTTCTTATGGATGATGTCTTCCTCTACATCTGAATTCGTTCAATCTGTCACTGATGTTCCCCGTCTCATTGCAATGTGAAAACGGCAACCACTGGTTTCTCATTTATAACCTCGGAACAGTAATGTTACATAATAATTTGCTGTTTGGTCCCAGTCCCGGGGCCACCACCGTCCTGTAGCACAGAGGAGAGAAAAATAAACGACGACATTAGCAAAAAGAAGTGAAGGCGCTGGCCCTGGTAGTCGAAGACCGGGACATGCTAAGCGAGACGATAGTTGAAAAATGGAAAATCAGTGAAAGATCAGTTTTCAACATCTTGGACGACATGTTCAAGGTGATAACGGCTGCCGTCCGCTGTGTTCGGCGACAGCACACGCACATTCAAAAACGCCCGCCGAACCGATATAGGAGCGGAAATGTTGCTGTATTGTTAAAGGGGATTTTACGGTCTCAAGGTTTGAAAAAATCGTTTTTCTGCATATTTTGACATCTTATAGTTTTCTGAATATGTTATCAAAAGGATTTTACTGAGAAACTGTTCTTTATACCTGAAAATCACTTTTCAATGAAAGCGCACATACGCCCATAAAGCCGCTCTCGGCGCTTGGGCGGTTTGTGACTCCTATCGCTCTCTCTTTCTCTGTGAAGTTATTGTTACATTGTAGGTCCAAGGAAATATCGACATAGGTATTGTACTTGCCCACCAGATGTGTCAAGTATATGCTTTCGACAAGCCTGAGTTATAAAAAGCTATTATAGCGGTACTTTATCACGAGAGTTCCAAGAATGGCAATCCACAGCACGGTTAGTGTTCTGGAAACTGGTTGAAATGGAAGCATGTCTGAGATGAACGCGACAGTGCATACTTTCGATTATAAGCCACCATTTAGGAGCGCACATTGCTAATGTGCACAAACATCTGACTGACGAAAATTTGGTGGAGAGATGCCTTAGAGTCTATACGCAGATACACAGAACAAAAATGAAGTATTAATTCATTAACGTTTGATGCAAAAAAAAGGGCTGTTCGGCAAAACTGTGTGGCGTTTGGATGTAATAAAGTAGAGGCTTATAATTCGGGCGTGAATCTCAGAAAACATTACAGTTTACATAATTTTTTCTTTATTCGCGTTCAAAGGCAACAAAGTAGGTCGATTTTCAGTTCCTATGTTTTTAAGTGGCCGTCATTTAGAAACGGACTTCAGGATATTTCACTTTAGAGGTTCACGCTGTGGAGAACTGAATTCTGATAATGTAGCTGTGTTTAATTTTAACAGCACACCTCTACTTCACCCTCAATTGTGCGAATCGTTTAGTTGCGCAATTCGGGCAGAGGGATTTTGGCCGCCATTTTTTGCTACTTAAGCTCATCAGTTTACCGGCCAAAAATTCCTTACCTAACATTTAAGATACGGTCTTTCTTTTGTTAGTAAAGCTTTATATAAAAAAATAATTTACTGCAGGGAAAAAGTTGAACATGAGCGTAAAATATGGCTGCGAGAGACTTGATAACTCCCTTAGGCCAAGGCATACAACTTCTTTAGCCCCTTGGTTGTCGTGGAGAGTACTTACTGCATCAGTATAACACCGACACGAGAGAAAACGCAAGCAATTGAAAAAAGTGGTTTCACCACTGCCAGAGCCGCAAAGAGCAAATCATCATCGGGTCGGGCTAGATGATACTGAGCGTCTTCTTTGGACTGTCACGTTGTGCTACTAACAGATTACACTCATAAGCGGCAAACCATCACCGAAGTATAGATTTGAAACGTCGTGACGACTTTACGAGATGCTGTAGAGGCCAAACGTGTCCAGAAGCCTTGAAAATTTGTAGTTTTGTTACACGACAACACACGCTTCTGCTCGGGGACATGAAATTTTGGCTTGTCGCCATATTCTCCTCTTGCTCAAACCATTTCATCACCGGTAGGGTGGAATGTCAGCACAGGCTGCGATTGCTGCCAATAGGTTAGGTTGGGGGATGGGGAGGGTGGAGAGGGGGGAGGGGTTGGGGCCCACGTCCAGGATGAAAAAGACACATCACATCATCTGGGGATGGGCGTGGGCATACTCATGGGCAGGGTGGATGTGATCGGGGGTGGGAGTGGTTGGTTGTGGCGGGTGATTAATTGATCAATTTAATTAATTTGCTTATCAATTTGATATCAAAATTGCACTGAGAATCACATTTCGCTACTACTTACATGACTAAGTTTGTAGGCTATCTGTGGTATACAGGATGCGAACCTCAGTAAGCAGAGCTGGCAGCACAAGTGGTTCTGACCCAGATAGACATCGCGTCGCAGCAAGCTTGGATGACATAGAGATACATTCTTCAATACTGCTTCAGCTCTATGCCATAGTTCGTCAACAGTAGTGGTTAGTGAGTAGCTGTGTGCCATGGCCAGATGTTTCCAACGTATGGATATCATGTCAGTGCTGCATAGGAGAACCAATGCCTTGCTGTCCAAATTATCGGCTATGTGAACTAGAGATGATCATGTTGTTTACCCAGTAGATCTACACTGTCACATTAGGTTCTGGGCACATATGACAATAATGAATGCACTTCGGCAGCGTTCCTTCTTCTCAGAGAATCCAGATGAAGACGTGTCGGTCATGGTGCTCTAGGCAGAACTGCGACTCGTTTGAGAAGACAATGTGGTGTCACTTCTGTGTCTCTGCTGCCACAAAATGGAAAGCCCACACAATGGTCGCCACATCCACAATCTGTGGAGCTCCACATATTATCACACTGTTCGTATGGAGGTGAGTATTTTATGACTTAAGGTATTGGATGTTGCTGTGTGATCCTGCCGGGCCAAAGTGAACAATACTTCTCTCCCCTCAGGCACGGATCACATGGGGCAATGTTTTCCTCTTGAATACGTTGTTTCTAAATTTGCTTGTCAATTATGAGATGATTACCAGCATGGCAAGAATATCACAGAATCATAAACACAGTCTTGATAGGCCACAATTTTGCCACTGTTGGCTTCTGACTATTCATATACACTCCTGGAAATTGAAATAAGAACACCGTGAAATCATTGTCCCAGGAAGGGGAAACTTTATTGACACATTCCTGGGGTCAGATACATCACATGATCACACTGACAGAACCACAGGCACATAGACACAGGCAAAAGAGCATGCACAATGTCGGCACTTGTACAGTGTATATCCACCTTTAGCAGCAATGCAGGCTGCTATTCTCCCATGGAGACGATCGTAGAGATGTTGGATGTAGTCCTGTGGAACGGCTTGCAATGCCATTTCCACCTGGCGCCTCAGTTGGACCAGCGTTCGTGCTGGACGTGCAGACCGCGTGAGACGACGCTTCATCCAGTCCCAAACATGCTCAATGTGGGACAAATCCGGAGATCTTGCTGGCCAGGGTAGTTGACTTACACCTTCTAGAGCACGTTGGGTGGCACGGGATACATGCGGACGAGCATTGTCCTGTTGGAACAGCAAGTTCCCTTGCCGGTCTAGGAATGGTAGAACGATGGGTTCGATGACGGTTTGGATGTACCGTGCACTATTCAGTGTCCCGTCGACGATCACCAGAGGTGTACGGCCAGTGTAGGAGATCGCTCCCCACACCATGATGCCGGGTGTTGGCCCTGTGTGCCTCGGTCGTATGCAGTCCTGATTGTGGCGCTCACCTGCACGGCGCCAAACACGCATACGACCATCATTGGCACCAAGGCAGAAGCGACTCTCATCGCTGAAGACGACACGTCTCCATTCGTCCCTCCATTCACGCCTGTCGCGACACCACTGGAGGCGGGCTGCACGATGTTGGGGCGTGAGCGGAAGACGGCCTAACGGTGTGCGGGACCGTAGCCCAGCTTCATGGAGACGGTTGCGAATGGTCCTCGCCGATACCCCAGGAGCAACAGTGTCCCTAATTTGCTGGGAAGTGGCGGTGCGGTCCCCTACGGCACTGCGTAGGATCCTACGGTCTTGGCGTGCATCCGTGCGTCGCTGCAGTCCGATCCCAGGTCGACGGGCACGTGCACCTTCCGCCGACCACTGGCGACAACATCGATGTACTGTGGAGACCTCACGCCCCACGTGTTGAGCAATTCGGCGGTGCGTCCACCCGGCCTCCCGCATGCCCACTATACGCCCTCGCTCAAAGTCCGTCAACTGCACATACGGTTCACGTCCACGCTGTCGCGGCATGCTACCAGTGTTAAAGACTGCGATGGAGCTCAGTATGCCACGGCAAACTGGCTGACACTGACGGCGGCGGTGCACAAATGCTGCGCAGCTAGCGCCATTCGACGGCCAACACCGCGGTTCCTGGTGTGTCCGCTGTGCCGTGCGTGTGATCATTGGTTGTACAGCCCTCTCGCAGTGTCCGGAGCAAGTATGGTGGGTCTGACACACCGGTGTCAATGTGTTCTTTTTTCCATGTCCAGGAGTGTATTATAGAAATGTGATCTAGTCACAAAGAAGCATAATTCAATTGTGGGTTTGGAGGGAGAAACCCACTGCATTATATTTCCTTGTAGGAAGTGTACATGTGTGGATGTCTAGCATCTCTTCCTAAACAACTGGATCGATCTGAACAAATTATGCTACACATACTGCTTGGTATAGGAGAATTGCTGTGTGAGTGTTAGAACCTCCTCTAGGAACAGAAATACACGAGAAAAGTGGTTTCTATCCCTGATATGAAGCCTGACTTGCATAACAGTAATGTTGCCCATGTATTATTAGCATGCCTTTCAAGGCCTTCATGTGCGAATGGGCGTGGCTGAACAGCCCAGTGGGGTGATGGTGGATAGTGACAGAGGAGGATGAGCTGTACAGAGAAAATGGGGAGGAGCAGAGAGACAGATGGAGAGGAAAGGGGATATGATGGACAGAGAGAGAGCTTGGTGGAGGAGAAGATGGATGTAAGGAGAGGGGTAGAGGGCACAGACAGAAGAGCGACGGAGAGGGGGAAAATGTACAGGGAGAGATGGTGAAGGAAATGATCAGAGAGAGGAGGCACTGGAGATGAAATAATAGAGAGGGTGTATGATATGAAAGAGAGTGGGGAGGAGAAGATGCATAGACAGTGGTGGAAGGATAAGGTGGTCATGGGGGGAGGTGGGAGGAAGAGTGGTCACATATATTCAATATATATGCCGAATGTGTACACAGGTAAAACTGAGAAGAAAAGGTTAGTAAACAAAACGTACATGTCGTTACTCTTACCTACCCTGCAATGTTGCGCTGAGGATCTCATTATTTGCGTATCCGAGCATTTAGAAAACTTCAAACCAATTTTAAATTGATTGGATGCGGCGTTTATGGATTGCATTAAAAATGACCAGCAGTATGATTGCCACGCACACTGGACTGGATTGCCGATGCATCATAATGGCGAGCTGTAGTTTAAATTCAGTTGTGTTTGCTTGTGGAATTGTCACGGCCTCTCATCTGCGTCACGGAGTCATTATAATCCGGATATCACACTACATCAAACTAGTTGGAATACCTCTGTAGAACATGTAAAAGCGTTAGCGAAGAAGTAAAGGATATTTTCAGGGTTCGTAAGCGAGCAAACCGTGGGTAACTAGAAATCGTGCTCCGCCAAACAGCAAGAGAGGCGCAGTTAAACAAAAGTGGAATGCAAACTAGAGCTCGTGCCGCGAGCACAGTGTGCCATGTTTTGCTGTGGCTCTTGCGGGCTCCGCTGCACACGCCACTAGCAGCTGCGCCAGTAAAATGGGGCCGGTGAGTGGTGGGAACCACAGATGGTTTGCTGCGCGCGGCAGCCACCACCCGAAGCCTGCACTTAATGCTCCTCCCTCACGAATTGCTTATGACGCTTGGACCTACCCAGTTCGGATTTTGAACTTAAGCTTCGGCTGGTTCAAAAATGGCTCTGAGCACTATGGGACTTAACTGCTGATGTCATCAGTCCCCTAGAACTTAGAACTAATTAAACCTAACTAACCATGCCCGAGGCAGGATTCGAACCTGCGACATAGCGGTCGCGCGGTTCCAGACTGTAGTGCCTAGAATAAGCTTCGGCTGTCTACCTTACAATGTCACTATTTGTCGTCTTAATGTAATACAGCTTAGGGAAACGTGTCAACATATGTTTGTTCATTTCGAATAACATTACCTTGAGTATATGTCCATGTCATCATAACACATTAAAAGAACTGATCCAACAGTGTCTGGGTTGGTTTTACAGTGGTTCTTTCAGGACGAGTGCTGCAGGAATCTGGGGATGGTATTCTCTGTATAATGGATTTATTCGGTTGCCAGGTGACATCCGACGTCACATTCTGGGGTGCCATTAAACAACCGCCAGGAAGATAAAAGAATATTTAAAAATACCGAAAGATATACGACATCCTTTGGCTGTACTGTGTGTATATAAACTTCCTTCTACGTGTAGTTGTGCAGTAATGTGTAGTTGTGCAGTAATGGATATTGGTGTCACGAAAAGGAGTGTTAACACCCATTTGGTTGCGCATAAGAAGAATTGCCGTCTGGGACATTCGGATAAATCGGCTGTAGCTGAACATGTGTAACAAGAGGATCATAATGAAATAAAATTTACTGAGACAAGCGTCATATCGAAATCATCGCACAATTATGCGCACATGTACATAGGCTCTATTGAGAGCTATAAATACCGTAACAACTCGAACAGAAAAGAGGAAGAAGTCAGATTAGATCAAATATGGAAGACGACATGCCACCGATGGATTGACGATCGAAATATCTCGATGGAGAATGTTGGCACTACCAGTGATAGTCTTTTAGCAGGTGTCATGTGATTGACTGTGGTGCCCTTTGTATTGCAGACATATTTGAGGCCCCTTCAATAATGATTAAAGTTCGCTGCTTCACTCTGAGAATGTCTGCCACAACCGGAAACGAATGTTGGCCGAACGTTTGACATATCGACCACGGCCTGTCAGGCCGGAAGATTTAATACCGGCCATAAAATCCTACGTCATATGATCGTGGTATTAGAAAATTCAAAGCAAACGTTCCTTTGGAGAGGTGGCAGTACAGTAGTCTATTGTTCATTCTACTTTGTCAGGTGACTGACGGGCAAGGCCGAATAGGCAGCTTTTACACAGGGCAAAGGTTTCCTGCAGCGAGTCATTGACGTCGCACGGCAGTTCTCTTGTGGCAATGTGTTTAGTCTGTTGTACCGGGGTCATGCTGGCAAACACAGCGGTCAACTGGACTGGGATCGCTGACAACATGGCCGTCTGTAACTTGTAGCTATCCTCCCTGTCTGTGCTGTCAGGACGTTTAATTACTTCCAGAGCCACTCTTATTTTTCGCTGCTGCTTCCACAGCTGCCGAGCAAGAACACAAGATTCCTGAAAACTGATGGATCAACCACAGTACTGATGGTGGTCAACTGTAGCTGATTTGTTGTGTTCATCCAGTCGCACGTAGCGTTCATGCTCCTACATGGGATTGCTAATCGCTTTCCCGGCGGTTCAATTGTTTTTGTGTTTTATGATAAGGCGACCTTATACCCAAAATAATTTTAGTTGAAATGACATTGACCGCGAAGACCTACGAATTTACATTTGATGCAGTTCAAAATGTCCGTCTTTAAACTTGCGAACTTGTTACATCCACGCATTCAAGATATGGCTACGATGAGTGTACAACCAACATTTGGTAAAATTATATAGCAGGAGCGCTTAAAATCGAAAAACGTAATTGAATAACTTTATTAGTCGTTAAAAAAAAGTAAAGCTGCCATCAATCCGAAGGTTAGGTTGGACACACAGAGCTTTACTCAGCGTGGTTGTGTATGTGATGGTATGTTGTTATCTTCCTCCTATAGGGAGAACTACAATTTAACGTGAACGCACAAACACAGTGGGGCTCTTCATTTTTTAGATACCGATAAAAAGAACAATGGCTGGCCAGGGATTAAACCCGATGCTTTTGAGCCCAAAGTTGTGTGTATTTGTTACTGAGTAACGAGCTCTGTGTAGAACTTTATCACGTAGATATTGAGCCCTGTTAAGTCAGGCATTTGCTGGGATGGTTCCTCTCGTCCGGTGGAGCAGACAGCATGTGCGGGATGTGGCAGTGTCGTGCTGGAAGGCGCCCCTGCTGCCAACGTTTGCTTCTCACCTCACACACGCCGCGCAGCGCGCTTCCAGATATTTGCGTAATTTGCACAGTGCATTCACACCTATCTGTCCCAATACCCTTCCGTCCCGGCTTGTCCACAACTTCCTCCCCCATCCCTCCCTAATCCGATGGGGCCGATGATCTCCGTGGCCCGTTTTACCAAACCAACCAGCCTGTTAAGTGCTAAAAATTGAATTTTAATGTCATGAGCAAGGGTCGAAAAAAATACGGGAACACCTTGAGAAATCTATGCTTGAATATAAATGTAGATACTAGCCAAGCCTACAGTTCGCTGTGTTTTGTTTGCCCACGAACGGCACCTTCGCCATGTCCTCATTACGTTGCAAGTTTCTCTCCTCGTTAGAACAGCTTTCTGTGTAGTTGTAAGTGCATCATCTCGGAGCTAAGTGAATTCGAACTTGGGGAACTTGTTGCTGCTACTATGGCGAGTGCTTCTGGAACCAAGTTACCACAAGTGTTTGCTGTTTCAACAGTGACTGTACCGAAAATCGCTTCACATACAAGTAAAATGGAGAAAATATCACCTGCTAAATCACAACGTGGACAAAGTGAGAGTTGACTGATCGTGAGAGACGGTTATTGAAGAGGATCAGGATGAAAAATAAGACGACCGCAGCTACAAAAGTCACTGCTGAGCTGAACGTAGCACTCGCGAACCCTGTCAACGCAGAAACAACACGAAGGGAGCTACAGACGCAGCATGCAGCCTATTGTGCACAGTTTGAGTCGTAACACGACGTCCTGTGGCTGCACGAAAAGCATTATTCAACGTGGTGACGTTGCTGTCAGGGTTACTCCGATCCATAATCTGTAGGTAGCGGTCATCCACTGCAGTAGTAGCCCTTAGGCGGCCTGAGTGAGGCATGTTATCGACAGTTCTTGCCTCTCTGTATCTCCTCCATGTCCAAACATCTCGCTGTAGTTCACTCCGAGACGCCTGGACACTTCCATTGTTGAGAGCCCTTCCTGGCACAAACTGACAATTCCGACGCGATTGAACCGCAGTCTTGACCGTCTAGACATGGTTGAACATTCCTCCTTCCTGGTTGCATGACTGGAACTGATCGGCTGTCGGACCCCCTGCGCCTAGTTGGCGCTGCTCATGTATGGTTGTTTACATCTTCGAGCGGGTTTAGTGAAATCTGTTAACATCGAAGGGACTGTGTCTGTGATAAAATATCCACAGTCAACGTCTATCTTCAGCATTTCTGGGAACCGGGGTGATGCAAAACGTTTTTTGATGTGTGTATAAGGAGGCAATTTTACCCAGATTTATGACCTCAATAAGTAATGACATTATTAACTTAACAAATTATCACCGAGTTGGAAATTACCGTTAAAACGGAGCCTTTTGTGTATAAGGGTTTGCCTTCACTCACGCAGATACACCTGGTACGTGAAATTAGTGGTAAGAGGTCTTCATTACCTGGCACCCCAACATAATACAATGGTGGAGATATGTCTACGCACAGGTCATGTAATTCGCGTAAATAACGGGTCGCTGATATGCGTACATGGTGATAGACCCAGGTAGCGACCCAGATAGGTTCCATAGGATCTACATCGGGCGAATTTGGTCGCCGAGACATCAACGTGAGTTCACTACGGTGCTCCTCAAAGCACTGTAGCACGGTTCCGACTCCGAGTCACGGACGGTTACACTGCGGAAAGATGACGTCGGTGTCGGTGAAGACATTAAGCAAGAAGGACGCACGTGGTTCGCAGCTATCAGCGTGTCTTCGATTACTACCAAAAGTCCCATGTAAGTGCAGGATAACGTCTTCCATAGCATATTACTGGTACCACCAGCCTGCATCCGTGGTGCGCTGCACGTTCCGAGCCGCCGTTCACCTCGTTGACGGGGTTTGTGGAGACGAGCACCGACCTAGTGCGGCAACAATACGGTACCCGAAGAGCCGATACGTTTCCATTGATCGACGGTCGAATCTGGATGGTCCCAAGACCACTGCAATCGTAATTAATGATGTCGTTGGGTCAACAAGGGAACACGTAGGTGTGGCCTGCTGCTGACCTGCATGTTCAACAATGTACGATGAACAGTGTGCTCCGAAACACTTGTACGGGCACCAGCATTGTGCTCTTTCGGCAGAGTTGCTGCAGATCACCATCTATCGTACTTTAAAGAGCACACAAGCCTCCGAAACCTACGTTTTGTGAAGGGCTGTGCACGTCCAACTACACTCCTGGAAATTGAAATAAGAACACCGTGAATTCATTGTCCCTAGAAGGGGAAACTTTATTGACACATTCCTGGGGTCAGATACATCACATGATCACACTGACAGAACCACAGGCACATAGACACAGGCAACAGAGCATGCACAATGTCGGCACTAGTACAGTGTATATCCACCTTTCGCTGCAATGCTGGCTGCTATTGTCCCATGGAGACGATCGTAGAGATGCTGGATGTAGTCCTGTGGAACGGCTTGCCATACCATTTACACCTGGCGCCTCAGTTGGACCAGCGTTCGTGCTGGACGTGCAGATCGCGTGAGACGACGCTTCATCCAGTCCCAAACATGCTCAATGGGGGACAGATCCGGAGATCGCTCCCCACACATTGATGCCTGGTGTTGGCCCTGTGTGCCTTGGTCGTATGCAGTCCTGATTGTGGCGCTCACCTGCACGGTGCCAAACAGGCATACGACCATCATTGGCACCAAGGCAGAAGCGACTCTCATCACTGAAGACGACACGTCTCCATTCGTCCCTCCATTCACGCCTGTCGCGACACCACTGGAGGCGGGCTGCACGATGTTGGGGCGTGAGCGGAAGACGGCCTAACGGTGTGCGGGACCATAGCCCAGCTTCATGGAGACGGTTGCGAATGGTCCTCGCCGATACCCCAGGAGCAACAGTGTCCCTAATTTGCTGGGAAGTGGCGGTGCGGTCCCCTACGGCACTGCGCAGGATCCTACGGTCTTGGCGTGAATCCGTGCGTCGCTGCGGTCCGGTGCCAGGTCGACGGGCACGTGCAGCGGTACGTCCACCCGGCCTCCCGCATGCCCACTATACGCCCTCGCTCAAAGTCCGTCAACTGCACATACGGTTCACGTCCACGCTGTCGCGGCATGCTACCAGTGTTAAAGACTGCGATGGAGCTCCGTATGCCACGGCAAACTGGCTGACACTGACGGCGGCGGTGCACAAATGCTGCGCAGCTAGCGCCATTCGACGGCCAACACCGCGGTTCCTGGTGTGTCCGCTGTGCCGTGCGTGTGATCATTGCTTGTACAGCCCTCTCGCAGTGTCCGGAGCAAGTATGGTGGGTCTGACACACCGGTGTCAATGTGTTCTTTTTTCCATTTCCAGGAGTGTATTTAGCGCCTAGTGGTAGTTTTACTGTCCTTCTGTCTCTTTCCGTAGATGCTCACGACTGTAGCACGTTAACATTCGACGAACTTCGCCATTTTAGAGATACTCATTCACAGGCCCTGCGTAATAGTAATCTGCCCTTTGTCAAACTCACTTACCTGAGTGGATTTTCCCGTTTGCAGCCCATATCTTCGCTAGGGTGATACGTCGTTCGTATCTGTTCCACTTATATAATTTTGTTACGACGTCACGTGCCCGCAACCAGATGGCATCCAATGTCCTGGTGAACACTGGTCATAAAGTTCTTGCTTATCAGTGTATGTGTAGCCGTCTGCCGCTAGAGAGCTGCAAATTGTAGAGTGTAACATGACTTTGTTTAATGTAAATATCGCGGTGTGCGGGAATCAGAGTGATGTGATCGAGTTTAACATTCCAATGGTTCGTCCACACATGGAGCACCTTCTCCTTCAGCATAACGCCAAATCACACACTAACGCTGCGACATGTGCTATAATGAGACGCCTTGGTTCACTGTCATCGATTAACCGCCATATAGTCCCGACTTGGTCCCATCCGATTCTCATCTGTTCCCAGAACTTAAATAACACCCTCGAGGATTTCAGTTTCATAGTGATGAAGCAGTAAAAGCAGAGGTGAGCTTGTGCCTCCGTCGAAGTCAAACTCCTCTATATAAGAATGGTAAAGAACGGACACTCAAAATCACAGACCATTATCCTTAATGTCGGTTGGCTGCAGAATTATTGAACATATTCTCCTTTCGAGTATAACAAATTTCAGTGAGACGGAAAAGCTCCTTTCTTAGAAAGCACCTCTCGTGCGAAATTTAGCTGCTATTTTTCACATACTCAGCTCGAAACTTTGATGAAGGGCAACGGGGAGGTTCCTTATTTCTAGTTTTCCGAGAAACATTTGACACGGTCACCCGCTGCGGATCGCTAACGAAGGTACGAGCGCAGGGAATAGCGGAATAGATTGCCAGATATGTGAGTAGCTCAAAGAGATCTTAAAAAAAGAACCCAGTATGTTGTCGACGACCTCAAGCGTTCGTCAGAGACAAGGATATCGTCAGGAATACCCCACAGAAGTGTGGTAGAACCGCAGTTTTTTTTTTTTTTTTTTTTTTTTTTTTTTTTTTTTTTTTTTTTTTAATACACAAATGCTTTGTCGAGCAGGGTGGGCAGTAATCTGCGTCTGTTTCCTGATGATGGTGTGGTGTAGGGGAAGGCGACATCGTTCAGTGACTGTAGGAGGACACAAGAGACAAAAATTCTAGCTAGTATTATGAATCACAGCTAGCTCTAAATGTAGAAAAGTGTATTTTAATTCGAATGAATGGGAAAAACAAACCAGTAATGTTCGAACACATTGTAAGTAGTGTGCTACCCGACACAGGCACGTCGGTTAAATATCTAGGCGTAACGCTGCAAAGCGAATGGCCGACTTCGATTTATTGAGAGTTTTTAAGAAAATGGGGTTCATGTGTAAAGGAGACAGCAGGTTCGAATCCTGCCTCTGGAATGGTCGTGTGTTATGTTCTTACGTTAGTTAGGTTTAAGTAGTTCTAAGTTCTATGGGACTGATGACCTCAGATGTCAAGTTACATGGTGCTCAGAGCCATTTGAACCATATGCTTTTACCTAATTAACAGAAAACCCTGTCTCTAGGTTGCCGCTTACAGTATACCACAACACAACAAATCGTCATGTTACGGCAGAAGCGACGTATAACCACATTTCTAAAATTTAGTTTAGGTTCCAAATAAAGTACACTCTGGGACGATAGTTCTGTTAATCAGGAAAAGCTAATCAATAGAGTTCCGTTTTTTACAGGAATTGACCGTGCGTTGTGTCTTGACCTAAGATTTTGCCCAACGGTTAAACAGAAACGCGGTATGAATAATATTATACTGTAATATTATACTGAAGCTAGGATAACTCAGTTACAAGCTCATTTAGTGGTTTAAAACTTGTACTAATGGTCGTCAGCCTATACAGGCAATTAAACAATGATGCATTGCAAAAGCCGAAGTATCAATTTTTGCCTACTTTCTTCCGACTGTTTAATTTGGTTCTTCAAATTAATATTACACCACGTAAATAATGTTGGTGCAGAAACTGGAATTTCTTTTTGTCTACTACACCCGTATACATTACGTTTTTAAAAGAGAAAAGCTTCAAGGAAGCTATAAAAAATTTGGACAGGGGAACTTACAGAAAAGTATTTTCTATAATCGTCAAACAAAAAATTTCAGCCTCCAGTATAACAGACTTCACTATACATTTACAGAAAATGTAGTACCAGTATGCGAAATTTTTTAGAGTGAATAAATTTATAAAAGAATTAAATGAACTATAAACAAGAGTTGTTATAACCAGTACGACTATGTTGACGAATAGATACGTAAACTTCATGAATAATGTCGTAGAATGTTAATACCGGTTGTTTCGTTAAAAATACTGAAGAGTTTTCATATAAAAAACTCGGAGTCGTTACTTTTCAGCACGCCCGCGGAAGTGGGACTCAAGAACCGCACGCAGTTTCTAGCTGGATTCGGATGACTTCCGCGATAGGTACCGGCGACCATCAGGCAGTAGGGACCCGCAATTCATACTCGCTGATGGTAGATTTCCTTACTGCAAAAGCTGAATAAGCTTGGAGAAGCTACTGCTGAGATGAGTAATCGTTCCAGTCGTACTGTTTCTCGCAAGTCGCAGCAACTAATTGGCTGGTGTAGCGATGATAGTACGAATGTTAGATAGTGATTACACCACGAGATCTTCCTTGCTCCTACTGAGGTCCTTAAATGTTCTACTGCGCTGTTAATACTGGAACGTATCTCTTTCCCGCTCAAATCATTATCTAAAGCTTCATGTTTTCTGCAATTTCTATTAATTAATTTAATGCGCCTGTTGCAGTGGTGCTTCTAAAGGTTTTCACAGAAAGCAGTACGTGAAAGAAGCGCTATGAGAGCAGCAGGAAATGACCGATTAAAATCCCCATATTCTGCTCTTGATCAGCGCCGCGTTGGCTAAAAGGTCTAAATGACGACTAAAAAAACGATATTATTTATTAATTAGAGGTATGTTTACTCTTTGAAAAACCTGTTTAACCTCTGACATTTGAATTTTATCGTATTTGCGAAATACCCTTTACTGCTTAACATGTTTCATGTTCTACATAATACCATTCGGGATAATGAATGAAATGCTTATAAAATCCACGGCATGCTTATTCTATTATATATTGTTCATACCAATACAGTCCGAGCGAAAGTAACTCTTTTAAATTTTCACGACTTAACCGCTGGACTGATTTTGATCAAATTTGATATGGAGGTAGCTTGAATCCTGAGGAAGGATGCAGACAAATTTAGAAAATAAAAACGGAACCTGCCTCTAAAGTGGAACATGAAATGTGATGTGGTCGACGCTTGCGCGGAGGTCGACAACTCTCAGTGTTTATAGATTACTGGCTTACGAACTCGACATTCATCGGGTACTCATTTCGCCTATTTTCTGTTAGTAATGGAAACAAAAAAGAACTTTGTTTGTAGTGTAATACGGAAAACATTAAATTTCCACGCATTCAGGAAAACACCTTTGAAATCATCAAACAGTTGTAAAAAGAATTATTCATAATGGACAAATGTGTAAATAAGTTACTTCGCGCGTCTAAAGCGCGATTTTCTTATCATTTCTACGCCAACGCCTCTTCATACCTCTATAGACGGCTATTCCTTTCGCCTAAAGCCATTTGCTTTTCTCTATTGAAAGCTGTCAAATGTGTTGTCAGATTTCCAAAGCTCACTAGACTGTGATATTGTGTTAGTAGTGAAGAAGAAATGTATCAGAACTTCGCCCATGACGCGACGATTTTACACGTCTAACTGTTTATGACGTCAGGAAAGCGTTTCTGAAGAAGAGAAATTTGTTAACATCGAGTATAGATTTAAGTGTCAGGAAGTCATTTCTGAAAGTGTTCGTATGGAGTGTAGCCATGTATGGAAGTGAAACATGGACGATAAACAAAAGAGGGCTCTGAGCAGTATGGGACTTAACATCTATGGTCATCAGTCCCCTAGAACTTAGAACTACTTAACGCTAACTAACCTAAGGACATCACACAACACCCAGTCATCACGAGGCAGAGAAAATCCTTTACCCCACCGGGAATCGAACCCGGGAACTCGGACGTGGGAAGCGAGAACCTACCGCACAACCACGAGCTGCGGACGACGATAAACAGTTTGCACAAAAAGAGAATAGAAGCTTTCGAAATGTGGTGCTACAGAAGAATGCTGAAGATTAGATGGGTAGATCACATAACTAATGAGGAGGTATTGAATAGAATTGGGGAGAAGTTTGTGGCACAACTTGACTAGAAGGAGAGATCGGTTGGTAGAGCATCGAGGCATCAAGTGATCACCAATTTGGTATTGGAGGGAAGTGTGGATTGTAAAAGTCGCAGAGGGAGATCAAGAGATAAATAAACTAAGCAGATTCGGAAGGATGTAGTTTGCAGTAGTTACTCAGAGATGAAGAAACTTTCACAGGATAGAGTAGCATGGAGAGTGGCATCAAACCAGTCTCAGGACTGAAGACCACAACAATCTCCTGAACTATGCTTGGTACCACGACATAATTTTCTAGATGCATTTAGCTGTATGTGGTGGTATACCTGACGAATTTGTTGTGGATAGCGCCAGTAGGATATAAGTAACAAAATTTAAACGTCATGCACTTAGCGACAGATTTCCACGCACCTTAGTGTTCATGATACCATATCCCCTTAACTATGATATATAGGCGCATCTTATCCAAACACCGAATGTCCGAATGTTGTCTGACAGTAAGGCATATGTGTACTAAGTTTGTTTGAAATCGGTCCAGTGGTGTAGGAGTAAATGTGGAACAAGCAAAAACAGATACTTCATCTTTTACACTGAAGTGCCAAAAATGCTGGTATAGGCATGCGTATTCAAATACAGATATGTAAACAGGTAGAATACTGCGCTGCGAGCGGCAACGCCTATATAAGACAACAAGTGGCTGGCGCAGTTGTTATCGGTTACTGCTGCAACGTTGCCAGGTTGTCAAGATTTAAGTGAGTATGAACGTGGTGTTACCGTGGGCGCGCGAGCGATGGGACACAGCATCTCCGAGGTAGCGATGAAGTGGGGATTTTCTCGTACGACCATTTTACGAGTGTACCGTGAATATCAGGAATCCGGTGAAATATCAAATTTCCGACATCGCTGCGGCAAGAAAAAGATCGTGAAAGAACGGGACCAACGACGACTGAAGAGAATCATTCCACGTGACAGAAGTGCAAATTGCTACAGGTTTCAATGCTGGACCGTCAACAATTGTCAGCTTACGAAGCATTCAACGAAACATCATCGATTTGGGCTTTCGGAGTCGAAGGCCAGCTAGTGTACCCTGGATGACTGCACAGCACAAAGCTTTACGCCTCGCCTGGGCCCGTCAGCACGGACTTGGACTGTTGATGACTGGAAAATTGTTGCCTGGTCGGATGAGTCTCGTTTCAAATTCTATCGAGCGGATGGACATGTACGGGTATGGACAACCTCATGAATCTATGGACTCTGCATGTCAGCAGGGTCTGGTGGCTCTGTAATGATGTGGGACATGTGCAGTTGGAGTGACATGAGACCCCTGATACGTCTAGATACCACTTTGGCAGGTGACGCGTACGTGAGCGTCCTGAGTTCATTCATGTCCGACGGGCTTGGGCAATTCCAGCAGGACAATGCGACACCCCACACGTCCAGAATTGCTGTATTGTGGCTCCAGGAACGCTCTTCTGACTGCAAACACTTCCGCTGACCACCAAACTCCCCATACTCGAACATTGTTGAGCATATCTCGATGCCTTGCAACGTGCTCCACCCCTTCGTACTCTTACGGATTTATCGACAGCCGTGCAGGTTTCATGGTATCAGTTACCTCCAGCACTACTTCAGATACTCGTCGAGTCCATGCCACGTTGCGTTGCAGCACTTCTGCCTGCTCGCCTGACCTAGTGGTCTTGCACAGCTAGTGATCCAGTCTTCGCAGAATGGGATTTCTTTTGCTCTCTCGAAGACATAAGAATAGTTTCGAAGATTCTTGATTATATTCTATACCTTATGATAAAAAACAGACATCGGTGGGCTTCAATAGCGAACTGCATATGGTGGAAATCATTGCACGATGGCAATCCTTCTTCTTCAAAACTCTCTTATAGAATTGTGGATTTGTTTGTGTCCCCCCCCCACCCGCGAGTTTTGAATAGGACTGTTGCAAAGCTTCCCAGATTTTGACTATTTGTGGTGTAAGTAACGTAAAAGTCGAAAATAAAAATCTCACGAATAGGGATTCGATCCAACGATCATCACAGTACCTTTCTCTACACTTGCCGTTGCGCCAACCAGCGTCTGCTATGTACGCTTATGTAAATGGCTCACCCTCGCTCGACCTACGCCAAAAATGTGATTATGCTCTAGTGAGAGTGAAACGCACCACAAATTAAATAAGTAAACAACCATTTTGCAACGGAGACTGCCTATTATATCTTTAACATCTCAAGAGATTGCTGTACCTTTAGATGATGCAGTGTGATTTTCATTGTATCAGAATGTTCAGCAAATGGTTGCTGTGTACAGAAAAAAAGGTAGTGCCAATCATTTCTGAACGCCCTATATAGAAGCAGACGCGAGACACACGTAGGAAATGCTGCCTGACCATGTACTAGAGTTAGGCGGCAGCACTGGGCCATCAACAAGTGTCAGCGTGCGAACCATTCAGCGAAACATCATCGATATGGGTTTTCGGAGGCGAAGACGCACTCGTGTACCGTCGATGACTGCACGATACAACCGGCCGCTGTGACCGAGCGGTTCTAGGCGCTTCAGTCCGGAAGCGCGCTGCGGCTACGGTCGCAGGTTCGAATCCTGTGTCGGGCATGGATGTGTGTGATGTTCTTAGGTTAGTTAGGTTTAAGTAGTTCTAAGTCTAGGGGATGATGGCCTCAGATGTTAAGTCCCATAGTGCTTAGAGCCATTTGAACCAATTTTTACACTATACAAAGTTTTACGTCTCGCCTGGGCTCGTCAACACCGACATTGGACTGTTGATGAATTGAAACATGTTGTCTATCGAACGAATCTCATTTCCAATTGTGTCGTATGGATGGACGTGTGCGGGTATGGAGACAGCCTCATGAATCCATGGACCCTGCATGGCAGCAGGGAATTGTTAAAGCTGGTAGAGGCTCTGTTATGCTGTGGGACATGTGGTGTTGGAGTGACATGGGACCCCTGAAACATCTAAATACGACTCTGACAGGTGACACGTACGTAAGCATCCTGTCTACTCACCTGCGTCCATTCATGTCCAAAGAGCATTCCGTCGGACTTGGGCTGTTCCAGTAGGACAATGCGACTCCCCGCACATCCAGGATTGCTACAGAGTGGATCAGGAACACTCTTCTGAGCTTAAATTCTTCCGCTGGCCACCAGCCTCCCCAGACATGAACATTACTGAACATGTTTCGGAACCCTTGCAACGCGCTGTTCAGAAGAGATCACCCCCTCGTACTCTTACGGATTTATGGACTGTCTTGCAGGATTCGTGCTGTCAGTTCCCTCCAGCACTACTTCAGACATTAGTCGAGTCCATGCCATGTCGTGTTAAACCACTTCTGCGTGCTCGCGGGGTCCCTGCACGATATTATGCAGGTGTACCAGTTTCTTTGACTCTTCAGTGTATGCATCTATGATATTGGAAATGAGCAACGGAATCTGACTAAATAAATTCAGTACGACAAATAATGGAACCAGTTTCATATATGATTTAAAAGACAATTTCTCAAGCAAGAACAGGTATACTCACTAATTACAGGAGATGGGATCGTGGGATGCATGTAGGCGGAAGGACTAGCGAATCAAGCACCAAGACAAGGACATTCTTCCAAATGAGGTAGTGTTTCCACGAAGGTTTAGCGGACATGTGAGAAATAAGATTCACCTTAACATCATGGTTCGGTGTCGGATTTGATTTCTTAATAAATTCTGTGGACATTATTCTGTCAGCAAAGCATAGAGCCCTCAGAAGAATCGGACACGATTTCGTTCGCGAGCACATTAAAAATTCAAGCGCTCGCTGCAGCATTCGAAGGGAAAACCTGGAAGCTCATCAATAATTCCTACGAACTGCTCGCGGTTGCCGTCAAACCTGCCTTGTGACGGTTCGTGCAGCTGTAGAAAATCTGTAGAGTATAATCACAAACTCGCCACACCGCTGGGGAACGAAAAAACTAGGCCATCTTTCCAAAAATTAATTTAAAAATCGATAAAAATGTATGCTTGCGAATTTTAGTTACACATATCCCTCGAAACTTGAATTCAATTACTGCATGGATTACGTACATTATGGAAAGGCATAACCGGATTCACTACCACAATATTTTATTGCGCTCGGAAGCAGCACATGTCACTCACCAGAGCATTAGATCCTGACTTAAAGTTATTAAATACTTTTTGAGATACCGCAGACACAGAGCTCTGGTGCAGGCTCCCAGAGTGAGGTGGATGTCAACCAGTTGTCACAAGGTAACGGCCCCACAGTGACAAACAGTTTGGCTATTCGAACGGGAGCTAAGGATGCCGGTGCTCGTTAGTTAACCTTCCACCAGTTTACCAAACAAAATTTCACATTCCGCGTCTGCGTGACTGACGAACCGTAAGACGTACTTTTATAAAGAATGGAACAAACTGTCTAAAGTCTAGTGACGCCACAAGTAATCTTAAAAGATAAAGCCCAACGGACGTTGCCGTGCTTATATAACAAGAACAAAGAAAGCTACACTGATGAGCCAAAACATACGACCACCTGTTCATAGGTTGTTTGTCCGTCTTTGGAACCAAATATATCGCTGACCGCTGTGGCTGAGCGGTTCTAGGCGCTCCGGTCCGGAACCGCGCTGCTGCTACGGTCGCAGGTTCGAATCCTGCCTCGGCAATGGATGTGTGTGATGCCCTTAGGTTAGTTAGGTTTAAGTAGTTCTAAGTTGTAGGGGACTGATGACCTCAGAAGTTAAGTCCCATAGTGCTTAGAGCCATTTGAGCCAAATAGATCGCTTATTCTGCGTGTCAGGTATCCGACAGTTTGTTGGAGGATTTTCGAAGGTATGTCGCATTAGATGTCTACGCACAGGACATGTAATTCGCGCAAATAACGCGCCGCTGATTTGCGTACGCGGTGATGGCGCCAGATGGCGAGCCAGACAGGTTCAGCAGTATTTACATCAGGCGAATTTGCTTGCCAAGCATCAACGTGATTCAGTATAATGCTGCTCAGACCACTCCAGCACGGTACTGGCTCCAAGATACGGACAGTTATACTGCTGAAAGGTGGCATCGCCGTCGGGGAAGACATCAAGGAAGAAGAGATGCAGGTGGTTCGCAGCTGTCAGCGTGTCTTCTATTACTACCACAGGTCCCATGCAAGCGCAGGAGAATGACTTCCATAGCATATGACTGCTCCCACCAATCTGCGCACGTGGCTCACTGCACGTTTGATGCCACCGTTCACCTCGATGACGGTGTTTGTGGAGACGACGACTGATCTAGTGTAGCAAAAATGTGATTTACCCAGAGAGCCGACACTATTACAGGTCGAATCCCGATGGTCCCGTG
Source organism: Schistocerca gregaria (assembly GCF_023897955.1). Lineage (NCBI taxonomy): Eukaryota > Metazoa > Arthropoda > Insecta > Orthoptera > Acrididae > Schistocerca > Schistocerca gregaria. Next base: position 299,407,360 of record NC_064920.1, on the reverse strand, counting down.
CTCAATGGAATCGCAATTGACAATGTCATTGGGTCAGTATGTGAATACGTCGGTGTAGTCTTCTCGGATACACTTTAAAGAGCAGACAAGCCTCTGAACCCTACGTTCTATGAAGAGCATTGGACGTCCAACCATTTAGTGCCTGTTGGTACTTTCATTGTCCTATCTTTTTCCCTAGATGCTCATGACACGTGAACATTCTACCAGCTTCGGCATTTTCGAGATGCTCGCCCACGGGCTCTGCGTAATAATAATCTGCCCTTTATGGTAGTCGCTTATCTCAGTGGATTTTCCCATTTTCAGCCCACGTTTTCGCTAGGGTGATCCCCGCCCGAGTCTGCTCAGCTTACATACTTTTGTTGCGGCGTCACGTGCCCTCACTGCAACCAGGCTGCAACCACTGTCACGGTGGGCAGTTGTCATAATGTTCTGGCTTATCAATGTATACTATACGATCGCAGTTGCTCTCTTGATTAACAACACATTTATACGTATACAGCTAACCGTGATTAGGTTACGGATAAAGGGTAACACTGGATTCTGATAAGAGTTAAAAGGGTACAAAATCAATGAAGTCGGCACCCCACGTAATCATTCTCCCAGGCATGACGATATGATAAGCAAATAGCAGAAACGACGTATGCTGGGGAAGTTGAAGCCAAGTTCATCATTACAAATAATTCTTTCGTGAAGTTGTCTGAGCCAGGCGCGTTTCATTATTAAGAAAGCGATTACTCAAACTTGGGGGCTACATTAATATTGATTGTTTCGTGTACATTTTGCCGTCATTTCATCTGCATGTACATCATACTCCGCAAGCCAGTTAATGGTGTGTGGCGGAGGATACTTTTGTACCACTGAGTCCTCCAACCATGTTCCACTCGCGAATGCCGCATGGCAAGAATGATTGTCGGTAAGCCTGTGTATCGGCTCCAATTTCACGAATTTTCTCCTTACGGTCATTACACGAGACGTAGGTGGGGGGAAGTAGTATGTTGTCCGATTCTTTTCGGAAAGTTCTCTCTAGAAATTTCAGTAGTAAATGCCTCCGTTATGTACAACGCCTCTCTTGTAACATCTGCCAATCGACTTTTTTGAGCACCTCTGCGACGCTCAAATGGTTCAAATGGCTCTGAGCACTAATGGGACTTAACATCTGTGGTCATCAGTCCCCTAGAACTTAGAACTACTTGAATCTAACTAACCTAAGGACATCACACACATCCATGCCCGAGGCAGGATCTGCGACGCTCTCGCGCCGGCTAAATGTTCCTGCTCTTCGTGGGATCGACTCTGTCTCTTCTGTCTGATCCGACAGTTATCGTGACAGTTAAGTTGGGAAGTTGCTATTAACTGCACATGGTTTTGCTGGAAATTTACTGTTCTTTACTGCGTGTACTAGGGGCACCGGATCAGTCTACTGTTTGTTCAACTGCCTCCTCTCAGTGAGATCTATAACTATATACACTGTCAGTTCTATTAATAACTTGGAAGAATTGACTTTACAAGTAATAAACAAGTACAACATTCTTTGTTGCCGCCAGTAAAGTTTACTTTCCTACGCCAGTAAGCCAGAGTGAGTGAGCGGCTGTGTTACAGTCCGAGTAAGAGTAACTTCCACTCGAAATAAGTTGTGTGTAGTAAATACAGAACAACAAAAAATGACTGTTTGCGGTGATTATAAATAAAAACTACAATTTTGTTCCAGAGTCACTCAGATCTCTATAAATCTAAATGGATAAAAATGTTTCTAATGTACTATTGGGACAATTGTATTATAGTACAAAATACGCAAACGCACTGTATATGTTAGTGCAGAAGTTCGTGCATGTCAACATAAGCATCACTCAAGCAGCGATGGAGATTTTTGCTGACGATACTAGAATTAATATACATCCCATTAGAGAGAAGGCAAAAGATGAGATTGTTAATTATGTGTTTCAAAGGTTTATTAAGTGGTTATCTGAAAATGGTGGTTCTCTCCCTGGATTTTGAGAAATCACACTATATTCCCAGTTCAGTTCGACAAAAACTCGTACTAGCAATTGCTGTAGTGCAGTGAACGGGTTAGAATACTTAAAATTTTTGGGCATACATGTTGATAAAAGCTTGTACTCAAAGAGGGATATTGCTGACCTGCTCAGACCAATAAGGACTTGGTTTAATTGCTAATCTGGGAAGCAACCTTGTAAACAGCAAACAATGCTGCAAATGTGCTAAAATTAGAAATTAAGGGAACAGAAATTAAAGAACTAAGGCAAACGAATATGTATATATGGGGTCGTTTCTCTCCGTATAATGCTGAGTTACTTGCAATATAACATCTTTAAAAGTTAGATGAGGCTTCTTTCTCTGTTTGTTGATGACAAGTACTTAACATGAAGATATTGCAAGGGTTAGGAATTTTTGCGGTATATACTTTTTATAAACTTGATGGGAGATCAGTGATCTAAACAAAACGTATTTTTTTTTAAATTCGAACAGTCTTATTCACATAAAAAAATTATTTTACGCTGCAAACCTTATGAAGCATCATTTTTTTGAATAAAGGCATATTTATTAGTTATTTAACTAATAAATGAAATACTAACGACAATAAAAACAATAATAATACACTATAATAAAATGTGAAATTTCGATTCTATTCACAATTGTATGTGAGTTAAGCATGTGTATGCAGTCTGCCTATAAGATTCTATGCAGGATGGTGAGGCAAAAGGATCGTCAGAGATGTTATTGCACACAACACATCTGCACATTCCACCTATCATGTATTCCAGTAAATGTCGCTAATACTTCAGGGGTGGAAGGAATCCCTGGTCACAAATCTTTGCCCTAATGGTGAATTGCGATATTCAGTAATTAGATTTTCATCTGAAGCTGATACATAACTATGACCGAAACTAGTACTCTGAATACACACAAAATGTGACTGTGACTCAGGAGCCTTCTGAATTTGTTCAGTATGTATATTAATCTACTAGTTGCCCATAAAGTATTGCACCACATTTTTTACTCAGCCGCCGGCCGGAGTGGCCGGGCGGTTCTAGGCGCTACAGTCTGGAGCCAAGCGACCATGGCGGCAGTTACCCTTGAAGCTGCATCACAGACAGGCGCGCCTGCGATGGTGTACTCAACGACGAACACCGGTGCACGAATGGCAAAACGTCATTTTTTCGGATGAATCCAGGTTCTGTTCACAGCATCATGATGGTCGCATCCGTGTTTGGTGACATTGCGGTGAACGCACATTGGAAGCGTGTATTCGTCATCGTCATACTGGCGCATCGCCCGAAGTGATGGTATGGGGTGCCATTGGTTACACGTCTCGCTCACTTCTTGTTGGCATTGTGGGCACTTTGAACAGTGGATGTTACATTTCAGATGTGTTACGACCCGTGGCTCTACCCTTTATTCAATCCCTGCGAAACCCTACATTTCACCAGGATAATGCACGTTCGCATGTTGAAGGTCCTGTACGGGCCTTTCTGGGTACAAAAAATGTTCGACTGCTGCCCTGGTCAGCACATTCTCCAGATCTCACACCAACTGAAAACGTCTGGTCAATGGTGGCCGAGCAACTGGCTCGTCACAATACGCTAGTCACTACTCTTGATGAACTGTGGTATCGTGTTGAAGCTGGTTGGGAGCTGTACCTGTACACGCCATCCAAGCTGTGTTTGACTCAATACCCAGGCCTATCAAGGCCGTTATTACGGCCAGAGGTGGTTGTACTGGGTACTGATTTCTCAAGATCTATGCACCCAAACTGCGTGAAAATGTAATCACTTGTCAATTCTAGTATAATATATTTGTCCAATGAATACCCGTTTATCATCTGCATTTCTTCTTGGTGTCGCAAATGTTAATGTGCAGTAGTGTATTATTTGAATTCTCCTGAGTGAGGGTGCCAAGTTTGCATCACTTCTGACAGATAGCGTAGCTCCAGGAAAATGTCAAAATGCGCCTGTAAGTGATATGCTTTACAATCAACGTGACATCATTGAATTTCTTACTGCAGAGAAAGAAAGTATGGGTAATGTTAACAAACAGTTGTACAAAGTCTTCGGAGCATGTGCTGTTGACAGAACTGCAGTTAGTCACTGGGCAGGGAGGGTGAGGTCATCAGAAGGCGGTTCGGCGGAGCTCCACGATTTCCAGTGGTCAGGGAGACCATCCACAGCTGTCACATCTGACATGTTGCAGCGAACTGGTGTTGTCATTCACTAGGGCAGACGCATTAATCTGTACCATTCGTTGAAGACATTCTGATGTGGTGATTCACATAGTGACAGGACAAGGATTCGTACCGACAGGGCATACACACCCTTGTTTCGTGCAAGAGGAAGGCCATAGAACAGAATGGAGATTACGTCGAAAAGTAAAATATGTAGATAAAACACGATTCTTTCGTGTGTGTAGTTTTCAATCTGTTCAATAAAAAATTGTTGAAGAAAAATATGTGCTGCATTACTTTCTGGGCAGGTCTTGTACATATCTAAGAAATGTCTTCTATCTGCAGGGAATGGCAGTGGCTGCGTGTATTGCCTTAAGGCAGTCCTACAGCCACTGCAGAGCCCGTTGATGCAGCCCACTCGTGCCCCTTCGTGGCTCTTCCGCTGGAGGAAGGTGCAGGTGGACAATTACCAGGGTTGCCATGCGCTTGCTACGGAAACACCAGCAGACCTCCGCATCGCCATCCTTAATTCGCGGCGCGGTTTCCTGCCGTCGGCCCCTCGGGCAGAGCTTGCGCCTGAGGCCTGCAGTTACCGGCGGCTGAGAGGCGGGGCCTTTGTGCCGCCTGCTATTAAGACTGCCGCACCGCCATTCAGGGGGGCCACAATTTGTGGCGGACAATGCGGCCCGCGCGCCGCCAGATAGCATTGTGCTCCGCAGGAGGGCAGTTGGCAGCACCGGCCGATCGTTAACACGCGCCACACCATCCGGAAATTAGGGGAAGTCCCTCGGCTCGGCTTTGTGTCCAGGGCTGCCTTTGCTCACCTGCACTGGGCGGCTCGCTGCTTAACGTCTCGCAAGTGTCGGGCACTGTAGAGATATCTGGTGTGGTGCAAATTACCTGTAATCACGAATTCGCCCACTCGTTCAGTTAAGTTTGCGTTGGGAATCGTATAACAGCTACAGAAAATCTAAGTCAACTGTCTAGCTTTAGTAAATGCGCTGGCGAATAAAATGAGAAGAAGTGCGGCAACCATCGAAGATGTAAAATCCAACCAAGGGGTAAAACAAATCAATAATATCCAATCCACGTTGTACCAATACCTTAGTAATATTAACTGAATTACTCCTGATGTTTGTCAGAATATGACAACAATATTTAATATTACGAAATATATCTCGGGTGAACAGCCCGGTATGAGTGTGCATAGGACACAATATTTCGGCAATATTATTTCCTGTGCACACTCATACCAGGCTGTTCACCCGAGATTTATTTCGTCATAAAATACTCCTGGAGAAATCGAAGACTCACATATTTAGTATTATGATGATGATTTTTGGTTTGTGGGGAGCTCAACGAAGAAGTTATCGCGCCAGTCAGTTCATTCTCCATCCTCGCTATCTTCCTGAATGATGATGAAATGATGAGGACAACACGAAACCCACCCTGTCTCCAGGGACGGAGAATATCCCCGACACAGTCAGGTATTGAGCCAGGGACCCCGTGATCCAGAGGCAACAACGCTAACAACTAGACCACAAGCTGCGGACATTATTTAATATGAAGCAATTTCCTGATGTTTTGCGGAATATTATTTATATGTTACAAACTGCCTTTGACTTTTAGGGTACTGCCAGATGATAACTTAGTATTGCAACTGTAGAGCAGGAATATTTGTATAATGAGCTTAGGGCACTGTGCATGCTGCCAACGTCAAATCAAAATAGTCACGTTATTTACGTATAGTACTGTTCGTTCGAGCTAAGACGGGATTTTTAATATTACACTTCTGCCCTGATTTCGCACATTTATTCATTAGCAAACAGCAGTGGTGAAAAGTGTTGTTACTACAGAGCAGATCGAAACTTGTCGAAGGAGGAAAAATTAATTTCACAGCTGTTGGGCTGCAGAGGTCTAATTCTAGTTAGGGCCTAAGATCTAATTCTAGTTATGATACCAGAAAGAGCCACTATACGTTTTACCGATGTGTTAACATCTTAGCACCAAATTGTGACCCAGTGGGTCTATTTTTATGAGACAAAAGGTAGATCAATTTGGTTGATTTGTGCTGCCAGACAATTCGTCGAATTTATACACATTTCGAGCAGTTTTCACAGGCCGATGACATTTATACAGGACGATTAAGCTGCCCCTTCCGCTGTCGTTTTATGCAACCTGCAAGGTGATAGTTGGTCTTCAGAAACCAAGGGTACGTTCATATTGCTAACGTTAATGAAATAGACGACTAACTTGGAGGTGTAATGGTCCAATTAACAGAGACAAGAAAGGGTCAATTATTTGGACTAGTTTGTGTAGACGAAAATTTTTGTTCAGCAGGGGGAGGAAGTACCGCGAACAAAGTATTAAAAATCCTGACTGGTGAGATAAGAGTGTGTAGGTGCAGGTACGTTTGAAGGGCACTTTTATACGTTTTTCTTGAATAACTCCAAAACTATTGCCTCCAGCAAAACATATCCCAGTACAAAAAAGGTCATTTTTATTTTTTCTGTGTGGCTAATAGTTTGTGTGTAGAGAGCGGGAGAATATGAAAATTTCTTGGGTGAGTACTGAAGGCTAGATGTAACCTAACAGGGGCATGGGCAGCTGGATTACCCTGTGTACTACAGTCTGATGCATTTTTTGTTACAGTCTTTTCCTGTCTGCTTCTACCCTCTCACCCCGTTCACCCCAAATATTACCGCCACATGTAATTTTAACGTGCCACAGATATCTCACGAATGGTTTATAACTGTGAATAACTTTTTCGTTTATCATTGGTTTCCATTGCTATTTCATAGACTTAAAGTCGAAGGATGACAGATAATTTATACCTATGTGTGCCTGTGTGTGTAATATTATCTCAAGTCGGTGTTCGCCATTATGGGGCTCACCGAAGTTGTTCACAGTTATATCAACTTCATGAGCTTCGGCCTACCCTATGTAAAACGTTTTAATACGATCATCATAATTTGTTATATCAGAAGTTAGTACAGTGCTTTAGCTTGAGGGGATACAGAGGGATAGTCATGTCCCTAACGACATGCCTCCCCTCCCCTAACCACAGCTCTTCATAACCTCTATCCTCTATTTTCTCGCCACCCGCATCCAGCCGCTTTATGTTGGATTCGAATCTGGTTGGTACTGGATTAACGTACGGGTTTCGCATTCACAAGAGCATTGACTTATATCTTCCGTAGTTTCTTTCAATACATTAAGGAGAACGCTAGAATGATTTCGAGGAAAAGGCGCATGGCCGATTTGTGTCCCCACCTTTGTCGTATCCTAGCCTGTGTTCCGCATTTATTGATGCTCCGCATTTATTGACCTCTTCATCCCTTTTACTGGTTCAAATGGCTCTGAGCACTATGGGACTCAACTGCTGTGGTCATCAGTCCCCTAGAACTTAGAACTGCTTAAACCTAACTAACCTAAGGACATCACACACATCCATGCCCGAGGCAGAATTCGAACCTGCGACCGTAGCAGTCGCACGGTCCTTTTACTGGCATAAAATTTACTTTATATACCATCGGTTTCATGCTTAACGCTCGTGATCAGTTACAATGCTGGAACAGAAAACCTGTACAAGATTTACTGGTGAACTTCTTGTATGCATTCTCTGTTCCACTATTGAACTTTAGAACGAGCATGAAGCTTGAAACCGGTAAGATTTCCACGACCGAGATGCAGCCAATGAAATATTTTGTTCTAGTTAGACGTCGGCAGTGACATACGGTATATGTTGACAATAAACACCGAGGGGTAGCTGATGTCAGTGTAAACAGGGGTGACACTACCACCTTCACATCAGACACGCACACCTATGAGCACAACTACTGAAATAACTAAAATTCTATGTCAAAAACACACTTTTCTTCAATGATACACAAACTCAATTTGAAGACCGTTGTACAATATTCCTACCGCTTTTCAGTCCTATGACGGTAAGTGCAACTGGTGTACTATAGTCTACAGTCTGGTGTAGATACTGCAAAGAGTGGTGGATCTTCTGTGGAAAGGTGATCTGTGACTACAGGAACTGTGGAGAAACCTCGCAGGAACACTCTCGAAGACACAGCCGCAGGGTCCGACCCATATGCTAGTGCACAGTGAGACCACTACTACGCACTGCTTGTGTCCCGTGATGTGTGAAGTGAAACAGTTCATCGCCATTGGCTACCTTTTCTGACGTCTGTCAGAATTCGAAGGCATATTATCTTCGTCTGAAGGTGGGAAGCCTATGTTACAGGGTTAGGAGTAGGGGTCACAAGATGTTCCCTGTACGAACTGAATGCGGCTGTGGCAGCACAACATGAGAGTAAACTGTAGCATTGGCAGTATCTAAAACTGCGATTCCCCTCTCGTCAATGGCACGCCATATTCTTTGTACTGAACCAATAGCAGCACACTTGCCGCCCCGTGGTAAGGACTCATCACATTGCTTATACATAGTGTGGTCTACCATACTGTTTATGAAGCATAGACTCTCAACCACAGCAGCAATCAACAACAAAAACTGAAATAGGTGCTTCTGAACCACGCGTTCGTTTCGTCATACCACTGGACTGCTGTATCGAACAAATACAGGAAGACAGGTGTTTAATGCACTGATGTCTTGTAGTCTTCCTCTACAGTCTTTGGCGAACTGTAGATGCTTTCTACCAGTTATCGAGAGTTGTCAACATATTGTGTGGACCTTGTTGTGATGTGAAATGCACTGTGTTCATGTTTACTCTCTCCAGTATTACCTCATGTGCATTTACTCGCCACAACGAACTGAAACTAAATGTACACTATGTGATCAAAAGTATCCGGACACCTGGTTGAAAATGACTTACAAGTTCTTGTCGGTCTCCATCGGTAATGCTGGAATTAAATATGGTGTTGGCTGGCGCTCCCTTAGCCTTTACGACGGCTTCCACTCTCACAGGCATACGTTCAGTCAGGTACTGGAAGGTTTCTTGGGGAATGGCACCCTATTCTTCACGGAGTGCTGCGCTGAGGAGAGGTATCGATGTCGGCCGGTGAGGCCTGGCACGAAGTCGGTGTTCCAGAACATCCCAAAGATGTTCTGTAGAATTCAGATCAGGACTCTGTACAGGCCAGTCCATTACAGGGATGTTATTGTCGTGTAACCACTCCGCCATAGGCCCTGCGTTATGAACAGGTGCTCGATCGTGTTGACAGATGCAATCGCCATCCCCGAAATGCTCTAGAACAGCGGGAAGCAAGAACGTGCTTAAAACATCAATGTAGGCCTGTGCTATGATAGTGCCACGCAAAACAACAAGGGGTGCAAGCCCTCTCCATGAAAAACACGACCACCGCCTCCGAATTTTACTGTGGGCACTACAAACTTTGGCAGATAACGTTCACCGGGCTTTCGCCATACCCACAACCTGACATCGGATCGCCACATTGTGTAACGTGATTCGTCACTCCTCACAACATTTTTCCAAGGTTCAATCGTCCAATGTTTACTGTCATTACACCAACCAAGGCGTCGTTTGGCACTTACCAGCGTGATGTGTGGCTTATGAGCAGCCGCTTGACCATGAATTCCAAGTTGCTTCACCTCCCGCCAAACTTTCACAGTACTTTCAGTCGATCCTGATGCAGTCTGGAATTTCCGTGTGATGGTCTGGATAGATGTCTGCCTATTATACATTACGACCCTCTTCAACTGCCGGCAGTCTCTATCAGTCAACAGACGAGGTCGACCTGTACGCATTTGTGCTGTACTTGTCCCTTCACGTTTCCACTTCATTATCACATCGGAAACAGTGGACCTAAGGATGTTTAGCAGCGTTGAAATCTCGTGTACAGACGTACGACACACGTGACACCCAGTCACCTGACCACGCTCGAAGTCCGTGAGTTGCGCGGAGCGTCCCATTCTGCTCTCTCACGATGGCTAATGACTACTGAGGTCGCTGATATGGAGAAACTGGCAGTAGGTGGCACCACACTGGATCTAATATCAAAAATGTATGTTTTTGAGGAGCCCGGATAATTTTGAACATGTAGTGTATCGTCTTACATACAAGCGACTAACGTTCCTATAATATTTGAGCTCCTGCGGTGCATCTGTGACTTTATTATTTCACGAGCGAAGATGTGTTGCAATTCGATGGACTCATGGAATTCTTGGCTTTAATTTTTTGTTTGAATATTAATACTATTTTTTGATTAAAAAATAATTACGAGGAAAATGCCTCCATTTTCAGTGTACTATTTCAAACATGCTGACGTCTTGTGTTCGAGGATGGAGATGGATTATTACACCAAAATGTAGGAAAAACATTTGCTGAAGTCGGATGTTCCTGACATTACGATTACGCTTGCGACCTGTACCTAGCATTAGATACTAACAGTTATCATTCCCCCTCATTTAATAACCATTTAATGAGGTAAAGGAGGCAAGACAGACAGTGGTTATCGCACGTACAAGAAAAGAAAACAACTGTTTCAGTGCAGGGCCAACGACCTTACCGCAGTGGTAACACCGGTTTCCATCAGATCAGCGAAGATAAGCGCTATCGGACTGGGCTAGCACTTGGATGGGTGACCATCCAAGTACTGTTGGCCAGCGGAGTGCACTCAGCCATTGTGAGGCAAACTGAGGAACTACGTGATTGGGAAGTAGCGGCTCCGGTCTCGTAAATTGATATACGACCGGGAGAGCGGTGTGCTGAATACATGCCCCTCCATATCCGCATCCATTACGCCAATGAGCTGAGAATGACACGGTGGCCGGTCAGTACCGTTGGACCTTCCAAGGCCTGTTCGGACGGAGTTTTTTTCGGTACGGTATTTATATCTAAGGCACGATAAGCTGCCAGTTTCATTGCCACCAACATAATGAGGCAGCGTAACAGACAGTTAATTCTCCGTATAATCATATGAAGCGGCAAGCTCAGGTAGCCTAACAATCAAGGCAACAGCTCGTGATGAACTGAATATCTCAATTCTTGTCTTGGCCCGGTACAATATTTCAGTCGCCACTAGATATTTAAGACACCCAAACTTAGCGTTACTTACATTTGGTTCGATTCACTGAAACAACAAGACAGTGTATAAGAAAAAAGTGACCGGTACGACATGCTCATGAAAGAGGACGTAATTCAAAATACTAGTTCCCATACTGCCTATGAATTCAGGGAAAGAAAATATATCAACATTTGCGAGATACATAATAGGCTACTGCTAACAGTGAAACTAGCGTCTCCTTACCTGACTGTTCTTAGCTAGATGCCTGTCAATTTGTGGTGACCGACAAAGTCCTCTCTCTCGAAACCGTGATTAATTACCCGAAACCAAAAGATTACTAATACAAAATTATATAGCACTCCCTCCTCAGGCCAAAAGTGTCCCATCGGGACTATCCGACCGCAGTGTCATCCTCAACTGAGGATGCGGATAGGAGGGGCGTGTGGTCAGCACACCGCTCTCCCGGTCGTTACGATGGTTTTATGTGACCGGAGCCGCTACTATTCGGTCGAGTAGCTCCTCAAGTGGCGTCACGACGCTGAGTGCAACCCGAAAACCGGCAATAGCGCGTGGCGGCCTGGATGGTCACCCATCCACACCCAACAGCGCTTAACTTCGGTGATCTGACGGGAAGCAGTGTATCCACTGCGGCAAGCCCGTTGCCCCAATACAAAAGTGACAGACACGAATTCAGCTTACTTTTGTTCCAAGCCAATGACGGCAGATCATGATGACCTCTGGATGGGAACATATTACCTGACAACTCGTTTACATTGTGAAAATGGCTGAACCACAGTGTCAGCAGTATCAGACAGAAAAAAGACTGGCGGCAAGCAGACTGGACTGAGTTATCGTATGTTTTCGGGTTGTATGAAAACTACAGACAACCGGAAGATGGTTCTATTTTCTGTGATTAGCAAGGCGGAGGTGTTCCCTAGCAACATAAAAAATCGGAGAAAGTGATAAATTGAAACCTCTATCCCTTTGTTGCTGCCCAGAATCTCTGACCAAGGTGCTTCCATGTGCCTGAGGGGGAAAGAACTACATAAAGACTTCGTTTTAACAACTGACTACATTAATTAATACAATGAAATCAGAGACCTAAATCAGTATCATGAAACCAATTACAGGCGCGGCTAGCCCAGGAAATGAGGTACAATTTAATATTCTCTCTGGTCCCTGTTTAGATGAGAAAATAAGAGTTCTATCTTAAAAACTAAGAAGATTTTGAGAAACCAATTTTATTCAGAATTTAGATTACGCACTTAGTCCGCCTCTATAGCTCAATAGGCAACGTGTTTGGCTGCTTATGGGGGAGAAACCGGGTTCGATTCCCGGGATTGCCAGGGATTTTTCCTTGGTGGGGGCCCAGAAATGGGATGTTCTCAGCCTTGTGAAGCCAACTGAAGAGCTACTTGAGTGCGAAGGCGTGTCTCAGAAGTCAAGAAAGATGACAGCTCAATGGTGGCCGGTGTTCTGACCCCATAGCCCTCTATACCGTGTCTGAATGTTTAACTCTACTGAAGAGTTAAATTGACGATGAGTCGAAAATCTTCCAGTGTGCACTAAATATTATATCTTCCCGGAATAAGTGGTTTTGCTTCGTATTTTCGCAACCGTGAAGCTTTGAAACATTTCAAGTGCGACAATTCAGTACACACTGGGCAATGGGTTTTGTAATTAAACGTAGAATAGGTTCCAAACAATTACTACATTTCCTAGTTATCACGGTGATATGGCCGCAATGATGGCTGTGTGAACCTCGCCCAAGTTGGTTATTGCGATTTATACAATAACACCCACCCGCTTTTCAACTTTGTAATCTGTTAATATCATGAAAGAGAGATTTATAAAATAAGAAACGAATGTCGTTACTGGTACAAAATACACAATTATCCGCACCAACACATTTACAACGATACATACATCTTAGCACATCGAAGTTAGGGGAATCGAAGGTGAAGCGGGAAGTGACAGCTGAAAGTAGCCAGACAAAATACGAGTATTAATTTCACAGTGATGGTCCTGACACTCACTCTATTTATCCGAAGTTTAACTGATACTATTTGTCTGATTTTACGTTTAAAAACCCGTAATCTTTTCTTAGTAAAGATAATACATTCTATAGCCATACTATTAAATCTGTTCTAAAAAGAAATAAATTTCTTTTGAACAAAAAAGTAAAGAAAAAATACTATTGTCTCATGATATGGCCGTCGTTTGGTCCCGATTTGTCGTAATTCGATCAACACAAAATAATGCGTACAGTTACTCACTTGTCAGGCCATTCGAGTGTCTGGGGTGTCTTGTTCTTTGAGATTAATGCTCTCCACGGCAAACGACCCCAGCGCTGTAGTGATTGTAGTTTGCTAAGAATTTCTGTGACGCTTTCGCGGTGGCTAAACAAACCCACGACGAAGTAAGCAGTCCTTGTTTGAGTGTTATCTATATCGTACGTTGGTCCAGCCTTATAAGTACTAGTTGAACGGAGGGATTGTAATCGACCTCCTGAGAGGTATTACTGCATTCTTAATAGTTGCGACTAACTTTAGTGACTGATCGCAGACCGCATATTGAAACGATATCTGACCTTTCCGCCAGTTTCAATTACATTTATCTGTGTGAAAATAATCGAGCACTCAGAAGGTCAAAATTTTTCTGCGTTTCCGTTAGAATATTCTAAAGACGTTATGTCTGTGCATACAGGTACTGTGTCTGTAATTGGTAAAGTCCGTTGTTGTCATTATCGTCTTCAATCCAAACACTGGCTACTGCTGCTCTCCCGGTTGCCTCTCTTCTCTCTGTACACTTACTGCAACCTACATCGGTTTGAACTGCTTGCTGTAGTCAATCCTTGGACCTCCCACCCCTTGCCCCTTCCCCCAACACACATTTCCCTACATTCCTATCAACCGATCCCTTCTTTCAGTCAAGCTGTGGTTCAAGTTTCTCTTTTCTCCAATTCTAATCAGTAATTTCTCATTACTTACCCAACACCTCTCCAGATCTTCAAAATTCTTTTGTAGCACCGCATCTCTCTTCTTGTCTGAACCTTACATCGTCCACGTTTTACTTCCGTACAAAGCTATAGAGTAGACATATATCTTCCGGAAACATGCTCTAACAGTTAAACTTATTTTCAGTATTACCTGATTTCTCTTTCACAAAAGTATTTTTCCTCCTCCTGGCAGTCTCCACTGTAAATCCACTTAGCTTCCTGCACCGTCAGTTCAAATGGTTCAAATGGCTCTGAGCACTATGGGACTTAACTTCTGAGGTCATCAGTGCCCTAGAACTTAGAACTACTTAAACCTAACTAACCTAAGGACATTACACACATCCATGCGCGAGGCAGGCTTCGAACCTGGGACCGTAGCGGTCGCGCGGTTCCAGACTGAAGCGCCTAGAACCGCTCGGACACACCGGCCGGCTCATCTTCAGTTACTTTGCTCCCCAAATAGCAAAATTCATCTACTGTTTTGTGTGTCTCATTTCCTAGCGTAATTCCCTCAGTATCATCTGATTTAATTCTACTAAATTTCACCATATTTGTTTTAATTTTATTGAGATTTATGTTTCAAGGTCTTTTCAAGGCACTGTCTCTTTCGTTTAACTGCTCTTCGAAATCCTTTGACGTCAGGAGCGTAATTACAAAGTCATCACCAGACTGGAAAATTTTTATTTCTTCTCCCTGAACTTTAATTGTCATTGATTTTTCCTTGATTTCCTTTACTGCTTATTAAATGCACAGATTAAATAACGCCTGGCATACGCTACAATAGTGTCTCACTTCCTTCTCAACTACCGCTTCCCTTTCTTTTTCCTCCTGCGGCATAATTTCTGTACAAGCTGTAGGCAATCTGTACCTCCCTATATTTTTGTATCTCATCACCGCTGCTTTCAGAAATTACGGAAAATAAAAAATATTGTCTCAGTCGGACATAACTGGATTTCTTGCGTGCGTGGGCTAATATGGTTCGATTTACAAATAGATTGTTTATATTTTAAGCGCGAATAGCATTAAACCTCCACAACTCTTTTCGCTTTATTTCTCTTCGGGAAAAGCGCTTGTTTTGAAACATTTCGTTGGAAGAGATAGGGCGGGCAGCTATTTGTACGGCCGAAGTGTCGCCCGTCTGGAATAAACAAGCCGGTGGAGACTGGCCCGCGGTGAATGATGAGCCGATGCCGACGGCCGACTCGCATCGCGTTGTTTTTGTTTTTCGTTTGTTTGTCCTAAATTTGTCGATGCGGCCGCGTCCTGCAGTACGTCACGGCAGAACTGCGCGACGGGCCGGCAGCCGTGGAGGCGGCTACGTCGGCCGTCGGCTGACGAATGGCTGCGTGTCCGGCGCAGCGGCGCCTTCCGGGCCTCCGCTGCTGGCGGACAGAGCCGACAGCTTCTGCGGCCTCACATATCTACCGACGATGTCGTCGTTACTGATTCGTACAGTACGGTCGTGAGGGTCATGACCCATTCCAAAGAACAATTTAATACTTTTGAAAGCCGTGCGTAAGGCACTGTGCGGCGTCGGTCCACGTTCAGATATGTCTTTGCTATAGACTACTGCAACGTCGTCAGCCAAATTGTCATGAAACAACACACAGCAAAGATGTAATCGAGACAATTCTTCCTGGTCATTGAACAAATCTACACTGAGGACACAAAAGTTATGGGATATGGTGTCCTACCTCCTTTTGTCCGCCGTAGTGCAGCAAATGCGCGCGGCATGGACTCAACAACTCGTCGGAAATACGCTGTACGAAAGAATATTGAATAGCAGACTACTGGCCATTAAAATTGCTACACTACGAAGACGACGTGCTACAGACGCGAAATTTAACCGACAGGAAGAAGATGCTGTGATATGCAAATGATTAGCTTTTCAGAGCATTCACAAAAGGTTGGCGCCGGTGGCGACACCTACAACGTGCTGACATGAGGAGAGTTTCCCACCGATTTCTCATACTAAAACAGCAGTTGACCGGCGTTGCCTGGTGAAACGTTGTTGTGATGCCTCGTGTAAGGTGGAGAAATGCGTACCATCACGTTTCCGACTTCGATAAAGGTCGGATTGTAGCCTATCGCGATTGCGGTTTATCGTATAGCGACATTGCTGCTCGCGTTGGTCGAGATCCAATGACTGTTAGCAGAATATGGAATCGGTGGGTTCAGGAGTGTAATACGGAACGCCGAGCTGGATACCAACGGCCTCGTATCACTAACAGTCGACATGACAGGCATCTTATCAGCATGGCTGTAACGGATCGTGCAGCCACGTCTCGATCCCTGAGTCAACACATGGGGACGTTTGCAAGACAACAACCAATTGTACGAACAGTTCGACAACGTTTGCAGCAGCACGGACTATCATCTCGGAGAGCATGGCTGCGGTTATCCTTGACGCTGCATCACAGACAGGAGCGCCTGCGATGGTGTACTCAACGACGAACCTGGGTCCACGAATGACAAAACGTCATTTTTTCGGATGAATCCAGGTTCTGTTTACAGCATCATGATGGTCGCATCCTTGTTTGGCGATATCGCGATGAACGCACATTGGAAGCGTGTATTCGCCATCGCCATACTGGCGTTATCACCCGGCGTGGTGGTATGGGGTGCCATTGGTTACAGGTTTCGGTCACCTCTTGTTCGGATTGACGGCACTTTGAACAGTGGACGTTACATTTCAGACGTGTTATGACCCTTCATTCGATCCCTGTGAAACCCTACATTTCAGCAGGATGATGCACGGCCGCGTGTTGCAGGTCCTGTACGGGCCTTTCTGGATACAGAAAATGTTCGAGTGCTGCCCTGGCCAACACATTCTCCAGATCTCTCACCAATCGAAAACGTCTGGTCAATGGCTGCCGGGCAACTGGCTCGTCGCAATACGCCAGTCACTACTCTTGATGAACTGTGGTATCGTGTTGAAGCCGCATGGGCAGCGGTACCTATACACGCCATCCAAGCCACCAATGCCCAGGCGTATCTAGGCCGTTATTACGGCCAGAGGTGGTTGTTCTGGGTACTGATTTCTCAGGATCTATGCACCCAAATTGCGTGAAAATGTAATCACATGTCAGTTCTAGTGTAATATATTTGTCCAATGAATACCCGTTTATCATCTGTATTTCTTCTTGGCGTAGCAGTTTTAATGGCTAGTAGTATAAATAACTGATGGTCGAGTATGTCCACTGTGCACAACGATAGTGTCACAGTGAGAATAACAGAATTAGGTGTACAACAAGTTTTATTTGTTATTAGACGGTCAAGTAACCAAGCAAAAGTCCGTAAATTAAAGGGTCTCGACATTTAAGGCAAGTCTACTTATAGATTGTTATGTGCTGTAATTGATTAACACAATTCACAAGAAGTTGACATGGTGCGAAGTTCTTTAAAATCTCTATTGAATTTACACAAAATGATGGGAAAGGACCAGATTATATGGAAGACTGCATGGAGTAAACACAACAGGATATCGTTTTCTGGGCAGCTCACGAATTGAAGATCAATGAGACAAAACCACAAGTTAAACTACATCAGCAACTCAAGCTGCAAACTAGAACAAGTAAGTAGCGAGCTGCTCAGAATACAGACTTTGATTCCACAGATTACAACACTTACATCTCCCCAGAATCAGCAAGGCATGTTCTCATCAGCTTCAGAAGTGGCCAAGAGACAAATAGCCAACATACTTAATTCTCTCTCGTCAACTCTCTACTTTCCTAAAAATTGGACATGACGGGGACGACTCAATGCTGTTGCTAGTGCAATGGACGAAAATGTCGCTCATTTCACGAAAAAGGTAACAAAATGCAACAGAAACTTTCCACTCTTGACATACAAAACGTCCATTAACAAACACACTATTGGTAAAGACCTGGAGCAGTCTCTCCTCCATTGATTGGCTTCATCGCACCGAGAGCAGTGGTGGGGGCGACACATTTGGTTGTATACACCAAAATTGTTGGAGTGAAAGCAACCAACTATCTCATGCTGACCGGGTGGCGCCACAACGTCTTATCTTTTGATGTTCATGCAGAGAAGGCTTAAATCTCACGATGTGTTACTCGGTGGGGACGCAGTGGTGGCATCGTGTCCTGAGTGAGGGCAGGCACTGGCTCTGCCCACAGAAGCACAGATCAGGTCACAGTACTACTTTCGCGAAAACTGTCGAACTCCGCCGGGAGGCTCCCTTCTCCTAATGAGAATCTGAAACCTTGTTCAGTATTCACAACAAAATAACCACGAGATAAGGGCAAAAAAATGAAACACTCCCGACGTCCATGGCGATGTCCATCTTCGCAACCAATACACCATAAAGTGGGGTACAGATGGGCCACCAACAAGCCGAGTTGACAGCTCAAGGTTGCTACACCACGAAGAAATGCAAATGATAAACGGGTATTCATTGGACAAATATATTATACTAGAACTGACATATTTTACATTTTTACGCAATTTGGGTGCATAGATCCAGAGAAATCAGTACCCAGAACAACCACCTCTTGCCGTAATAACGGCCTTAATACGCCTGGGCATTGAGTCAAACAGAGCTTGGATGGCGTGTACAGGTACAACTGCCCATGCGGCTTCAACACGATACTACAGTTCATCAAGAGTAGTGACTAGCGTATTGTGACGAGCCAGTTGCTCGGCCACCATTGACCAGACGTTTTCAGTTGGTGTGAGATCTGGAGAATGTGCTGACCAGGGCAGCAGTCGAACATTTTTTGTACCCAGAAAGGCCCGTACAGGACCTTCAACATGCGAACGTGCATTATCCTGGTGAAATGTAGGGTTTCGCAGGGATTGAATAAAGGGTAGAGCCACGGGTCGTAACACATCTGAAATGTGGTTTCCTGGTCCCAGTTGCTGTCACTCGCCTACTTCGTTAGAGCGACAAGTCAAATAATCTGACGGTGTGTGTACTGAAGGTCTTACATAATGCATTCCACAATCCGAAATGTGGCTACATCGAAGATTGTTAAAAATTAAGCGAACATATTAAAGAAAAAAGAGCTTACTGCGACTGGGTTCAAGAGTTACTTCTAGACAGAACTCAACAAGTAGTTCTTAAGGGAACAAAATCGACAGATGTAACGGTAATTGGACACGAAAACAGGTGGCGCGTATCTGTTTTCTGGTCCAACTCGAGGCTGCCTTAGCCTGTTAGCCGTCTACTCTGACGGTAGCGGCTGTTTGCTGCAGTTCATGGCCCTAAGCGACCTCGCGGCTGCTATTGTATTACGATGGAATATTTTATTCCAGTTGACAAACATGTTACATTTTATTTTTTATTCTTGTCAAAATTTCTATTTAACGAGAGCATTTTTACTCGGATGTTTTTCACATATGCTGTGACTACATGTAAGTACACTGTTTATACATGTTATGGAAGTAATCCTATTAAGTACATTAGTGGCCATTAAAATTGCTACACCAAGAAGAAATGCAGATGATAAACGGGCATACATGGGACAAATATATTATACTAGAACTGACATGTGATTACATTTTCACGCAATTTGGGTGCATAGATCCTGAGAAATCAGTACCCCGAACAACCATCTCTGGTCGTAATGATAGCGCTGATACGCCTGGGCCTCTTCATCTCCAAATAATTATTGCAACCTATATCCTTCTGAATCTGGTTAATGTATTCATCTCTTGGTCTCCCTCTACAATTTTTACCCTCCACCCTGCCATCCAATACTAAATTGGTGATCCCTTGATGCCTCAGAACACGACTTACCAAACGACTCCTTCTTCTAGTCAAGTTGAGCCATAAATTCCTCTTCTTCCCAATTCTATTCAGTACCTTCTCTATAAGTTACATGATCTACCCATCTGATCTTCAGCATTCCTCTGTAGCACCGCATTTGGAAAGCTTCTATTCTCTTCTTGTCCAAACTAGTTATCATCCATGTCTCACTTCCATACATCACTACACTCCACACAAATACTTTCAGAAAAGACTTCCTATCCCTTAAAGCTATACTCGTTAAATTTTTCTTCTTAAGAAACGCTTTCCTTGTCGTAGCCAGTCTACATTTCATATCCTGTCTACATCGACCATCATCAGTAATTTTTCCACAAATAGCAAACCACATCCACTACTTTAAGTGTCTCATTTGCGAATCTAGTTCCCTTATCATAACCTGATTTAATTAGACTACATTTCAATAATCTCTTTTCACTTTTGATAATGATCATTTTATGTCCTCCTTTGAAGATACTGTCCAGTCTGTTCACCTGCTCTTCCAGGTTCTTTGTTGCCTCTGACCAAATTACAATGTCATCGGCAAACCTCAAAGTTTTTATTTCTTCTCGATGGATTTTAATACCTAATGCAAATTTTTCTTTTGTTTCCTTTACTGATTGCTCAATATACAGACTGAATAACATCGGGGACAGGCTACAACCTTGTCTCACTCCCTTCTCAATCGCTGCTTCCGTTTCATGTCCCTCAACTCTTATAATTGCCATCTGGTTTCTGCACAAATTGTAAATAGGCTTTCGCTACCTGTATTTTACTTCTGCCAACTTAAGAATTTGAAAAAGAGTATTCCAGTCATCATTGTCAAAAGCTTTTTCTAAGTCCACGTTGCTAGAAATGTAGTTTTACCTTTCCTTAACCTCTCTTCTAAGATAAATCATAGGATCAATGTGGTAAATTACAAAAATTAATATGTTGGTTAGGCGCAACAGACTAGCTATAGTGAGATCGCGATAACTCGGCCACCGGCCCAGCCCATTAGTGTTTGCTGAAAGTTGGACCATTCGGATCACTTCGTGTCGATTGCTCTGTGTTTCAGACTGCTGACACATTCAGCGACTGCAAAGTTGTAACACTGTAATCGCCTGACAAAATATTGTTGTTTTGCCTTTGTGAGTGGATGATTAATTTATTAATAACCGCAATAATACTTATATTTAAAAGCGATGTGGTAGGCAATATGAGAGCCGATCAAAAACGCTCGTTAAATACACACATCAAAAACGTTTTGCGTCACCTCGGTTCCGAGAGTTCCGGAACCCGTACAGAAAATTGGAATAGAGATCAGCATGAACATCATTTCCGCTCTTTTTATTGTTCATGAAAACCACACATTGCATGTTGCTCCACCATACAGCAAGACCTTCAGAGATGGCGATCCAGATTGCTGTACACATCGGTATCTCTAATACCCAGTAGCACGTACTCTTGCAATGAAGCATGCTTGTATTCGTCGTGGCATACTATCCACAAGTTCATCAAGACACTGTTGGTCCAAATTGTCCCACTCCTCAGCGGCGATTCGGCGTAGATCCCTCAGAGTAGTTGGTATGTCACGACTTCCATAAACAGCACTTTTCAATCTATCCCAGGCATGTTCGATAGGGCTCATGTCTGGAGAACATGCTGACCACTCTAGTCGAGCGATGTCGTTCTCCTGAAGGAAGTCGTTCACAAGATAAGCACGATGTGGTGTGCGAATAGTCGTCCATGAAGACGAATGCCTTGCCAATATGCTGCCGATATGGTTGTAGTATCGTTCGGAGTATTGCATTCACGTATCGTACAGCCGTTACGACGCCTTCCAAGACCACCAGCGGCGTACGTCGGCACCACATAATGCCACTCCAAAACATCTATACTCGCTAGAAAGTTTGTCTAAGGCGTTCAGCATGACTGGATTGTCTCCAAACACGTCTCCGACAATTGTTTGGTTGAAGGCATATGGGACACTCATCGGCATGTTGTTGGGCCCATCTGTACCAAGCTGCATGGAGTCGTGGTTGCAAAGATGGACTTCGCCATGGACGTCGGGAGGGAAATTGGGCATTATGCAGCCTATTGTGCACAGTTTGAGTCGTAACACGTCCTGTGACTGCACGAAAAGCATTATTCGACATGGTGGCATTGCTGTCAGGACCTCTCCGAGCCATAATCTGTAGGTAACAGTCATCTACTGTAGCCCTTTGGCGGTCTGAGCGAGGCATGTCATCGACAGTTCCTGTCTCTCTCTGTCTCTCAACCATGTCCGAACAACAATGCTTTTCGTTCACTCCGAGACGCCTGGACACATTCCTTGTTGAGAACCCTTCCTGGCACAAAGTAACAATGCGGATGCGATCGAACCGCGGTATTGATCGTCTAGGCATGGTTGAACTACAGACAATACGGGCCGTGTAACTCCTTCCTGGTGGAATGACTGGAACTGATCGGCTTTCGTCGGACTTCCTCCGTCTAATAGGCGCTGCTCATGCATGGTTGTTTCATCTTTGGACTGGTTTAGTGACATCTCTGAACACTCAAAGGGATACAATATTCACAGTCAACATCTGTCTTCAGGAGTTCTGAGAACCAGAGTAATGCTAAAATGTGTGTGTTTTGAATGTCGTTCTTTTGCTCACTGCGCTGTATTTCATAGCCTCAATTAATTTATTGTTGCTTCCTACAGATAAATACCTAATTTGAACACGACGATTTCTGTAGTTCGCATTCACGAATCGACATTAATTCCGTAGCAACTGATCGGTACGAGTCCCGCAGACCTATGAGTTGCCAGTACTGTTAAAACATTCTTCTGATATCCTCTAACTCTACAGAGTCCGCGCTAATTACTCCTCCGTGCCTTGGGGTAAGCGTCGACCTTCACTTAGCTTACAACCGAACTTATCAACGTCAACTAAAATTAAACATATCGTAAATTATTACTGTCTCTGTAAGTACTGTTGTTAGCTCCTGAGCAGGAAAACTACGCTCGTTGTGTTAAGGTTAGTTAACGTTTTTGGATTCGACTGTTAGTTGATAGATGCATGTTATAAGGAGGTGATGAAAAATTTTCCGTTCGACGACCGTACAGCCCAGAATCGGTACGCCAATCAGGCAAGATAGCCTCAGCATTGAGGTAATCATCCAATTCACGAACGAGATTGAAGACAGGCGTTTGGTATAACACCGTCTCCTGCTGCGGGAAGAAGTCTGTGACGGACTGCCGCGTAAGTCCGTAGCGGGCTGCTGAACATCCTAGTTTGGAAGGAATTGCTGACCCTTCGAGGCCTTTTTTAGGAGACCGAAGGCGTGAAAATGATATGAGTAGAGGGAGGGTGCTCGCGTGTCTCCCACTTGAGTTTGCGTTACTTCTGCGTTGCGACGTTTGCGATGCCGGACGTCATCGTGGAACAGCAGCGCCCCTTGACGCAGGTTTTCCACAGTGGCCGTTTTCGACTGACGTGAGGCTCCGTTCACATTCTTCACACTGAGATGGATGTCTATCCGTGTTTATTCTTCGGCAGCCGAGATAAGAATGACAGCATGCTGGTGCTGTTCGGACACATTTGGTAATAACGTTTCCAAAGTTGACAATGCCGCTTTTACAGCATGCACATCGTGAAGAACCGAAGTGCCACACTAATCTCTTGCCGACAAGTCTTTCCTTATACAAGGTGAACATTAATAAAACCGACGAACTCTACGGACGGACTTCCGACTTGAAATGGAGAAGAAAAGATCCTATGAACATGTGTCGGGAAATGCATCGTTACCACCGTCGATGGCGCTGACGAATGACAGTTCTCATGACCACGTGCCGTGTGTTCCTTTCTGTAGCAGGCTGTGTGAGTGATGCAGCGTACTGTAAACAGCAGAATGGTCGGGTATTCAAATCGGGAACAAGCCGAGATGGTCTTTGTGTCCGGCCAATCAGATGGAAACAGTCGAAAGGCAGCACAGATATATGAAAAGTATTACCACCACAGACACCACCACATAGCACATCATTTCAAGCCCTTTTTGGGCGTTTGTGTGATCATGGGCCCTTTCAGACAGACGAACGAGCAGGGAGGTGGTAGACTGTCCGTACATCTGATTTGGATGACTGGGTTCTACAGCATCAGCTCCAAATTTGGTGTATGCACAGTCTACCATTCCCTGCACATTCGTCTGTCTGAAAGACGCCTACACTCAAAAGAGCATGAAATGATGACCCAGGTGTCTCTGAGTGTACTAGTTTACATATAGCTGTGCTGCCTCTCCACTGTTTCCACCTACTTGGCCGGACACAAAACACCATCTCTGCTTGTTCCCGACACGAATACCGGACCATTCTGCTGCTTACAGTATGCTGCGTCAATCACACAGCCTGCAAATCACAAGGAAAACACGGCACGTGCTCGGAGGAACTGTCATTCGTCAACGCCATCAACCTTGGCAACGATGCGTTTTCGGACACATGTTCATACGACATTAATTCCCCATTTCCAATCAACAGTCCTTTCCTGGAGTTTGCCGGTTTCATTATTGTTCATCCTTTATAACCGCATCGGAGTGGCGCTATGTTACAAACACACTGTAGCCATGCCCTGTCTCAAACAGAAACTTTTTTGATCACCCCTTATGTAGCAAAATACGGCTGAAAGCCGCGGGCCTTAGTTTGACGACCACTTGTTTAGAGTGTGGAGTGTGGTATGACACATCGACACCACCCCATCGGCGTCATAGCAACGGAATTGCAAGTTTCCGTCTGACCCCGTTAGCAGTCACGCGGATCTGGCGGACCGTATCGTGTGCGCCCTCTGATCCACATCTCCAGCAGCTCTGGCGCCGCGGTCCGCTCACGCTCGAAGCCACGTCAGTCACGAAGCTACGCAGACGCCATCTACTCGCGGCTCCATCACCATCGTTGCTGCTCTTGTAATCTGTTTCTTGATACACACTTTGTATTGAGTCTTCGAACGTTCGGAGGAATATGAGTTAAGTAAATCTTTTATTTCCTGCGGTACTCGTTCGCTAATAGTTTCTGCCTCTTTCCAGGTTTCCTACAATGACAGTTGCAACACCACTTTGCAGCCCTCCTCTCCTTAGTTTTCTGATGAAAGAAAGAAGGAAAGTTTGTGTGTGTGTGTGTGTGTGTGTGTGTTGCCCGTGAGGGTGGAGGCAGTATAGGGGGAGTGGGGGGGGGGGGGGGGACGAAGACTAGGACACAATAAACAGTTTCAAACAGATGTAGGTTGCAGTAATTATACGGGTGTGAGTAACCTTGCACAGCATAGACTAGCGCTGAGAGCTTCACCAAACTAGTACTCAGACTGAAAATCACAACAACAACAACTTTTTTAAAAATATCAATTTATTAGTTTCCGGAAAGTGCCCATTCAGCAGTAATGGGCAGACGATACAACAGGGTATTGGAGACGATGTCCGTGTCAATTACGACGAACGTAATATAACACCCAGTTTCCGACAGGAGAAATTCTCCGACCCGGTCTGGCGTCGAACCCGGGCCCTTTCGGTTAGCAACCTGCTGCGCTGACCCCTCAGCTAGTGAGGCGGACGAAGAACACCTAGAACAATGTAAGGAAAATGTTTGTACGCATCGTACATGGTGCTTGTGAGCGTGCAGCTCTGTGACCAGCCGGCAGCTGTGCTGCTGGAATAGCGTCGGTGTTTGACTACTGTGAGGGCACGTCGGGCGGTGCGGCGAGGTCTGGCCGTCCAGCGGCTGGGAGATAGCGCACGTGGCGCCGATCTGCGCTATTTATAACGCGACACTTGTCCGCGGCGCCGCCGACGAGGGCTTCATCGGCCGCTTTGTGGTGAGAGCGGCGGCCGAGGAAGACACTGAGATCGATGCTGGATGATGGAGGCTCCAGGCTGCACGCTGGAAGTTAGAGGGCGTTGCTCCAGCTCGTCTGCTCGCACCCCGCTGGTCTCACTAACTGCAGCGGCGGGCAGCACGCGAAGACAAAAGTAGACTCAACAACACTGATAACAGCACGGGCGTTTGGCACAGTGATTATTTCATGGTTTGTGAGATTAACACTGGTCAGGTATTCATCCTTAAAAATTGCGCTAAAGTTGCATATTCACACTGCGAGTCGCTATGTAGTGCGTGGCAGAGGATCCTGTGTACCGCACCTTATGTTGAGGAGTCTTCCCCTTGCATTCGCGGCTGGAGCTTGGGAAGACAGACTGATTTCGATATGCTTTTGCATTACATTGATAGTTGTAGAACTACCGTGGGCTACTGTGTACTACCATAAGTAAGCATAGACTACGATAGTACAGTGCGTAAACTTTTAGACGGCAGACCTCTCCCTATTCCTGAATCGGTAGAAGTCGGTAAACGTCGGGAGGCTTCGGTAGTCACGCAGTTTCGTCTGGTGCCAACATTACGTAGCAGACTGTGTTGTACAACGTAGTCATTATCGTCTGCTCCGTTATTGTTTTGCGCTGTACTGTTCTGCGTGTTTTTATTGTGCAGTTGTGCTAAACATTATCAAAATGAGTGAAGAGGCAGTTGCTGGGCCATCTCGGGAGTCGCCAACACCCCCTACCGGTAGGCCTACTGTTAGAAGGAAACCAGTATTACGTAGCGATGCGTTGCTCGCAAAATTCTGTTGCGTGTGATTGAATGCTGCGAAAGGGAAAGGGAGCAGAAAAAATTGCTTCACCCCATTTACAAATCTTTCCTTTCATTATTTTGTGCGGGGTGTCAGCGAGAAAAAAATTCGTAAAGGTTTGAAATTGTATGCAACGTTTGGTGCTACTCGCTAGGTACTCTCATTCTGAAATAGTGGATGCATAAATCTGGGTATTTTCCTGCGGTAGCATCTCATTGTTTATGACGTCATATCTCCTCAAGAATGTGTCGTATTTCTTTTTTTTTCGGCTAGGAACCTTCGTGGGCGTACAGAGAACAAATCACCAAAATTTCATCGCAGTCGGGTGAATGATTGGTTTGGGAACGCACAGAGGGCAGACATACATGCATTAATTTTATATATAGAGATTGACAGTTACGTTACACTATATGACCTGTTTAAGTATATCTAAATTTTACAAATAATAATCTAACATTGCGGGAATGAAATAAAATGAAGAAAAAAAATTGCGTGCCGTGGGAATTGATCCTTTTTTATTCCTGGGTCCGCTGCATGACAAACCTTTACCTAATCAATTGCTCTATGCATGCTATAGTGACCTAAGTGTTGAAACATTGCCCATTACTCTTTTCGGGCGTTCGGAGAACAACTCATCAAAATTTCTTTGCAATCGAATGAATGGTTTGTGAGCGCATAGTAGACAAACATACACAAGTTCATTTAAAGCGAGTTTTGCTTCCAAGCCTTTCGTCTGCTTTCGTGTAAGCATGACGCGCAATTTGTAGTGCCAGCACTGCAACTGGTAGGCGTGCCTTGCCCCTCCCCCCCCCCCCCCCCAACGGCTCCTCTCCCCTCGCCAGCCAATGCTTGCTTCCTCTTCTCCCCGCACTCCCCTCACAGCTCTGCCGGCTTACAGTTAACACACTGTATTCCTTGTAACTTTCGTCAGATAACATTGTACCTGCGTTACCTGTATATTAGGTGTGTTGCATACCTATCAGGCAATGCCTCATAATGACCACTTCCTTAATCTATGCGATCAGAGTATTATCAGACTCCCCTATAAACCGTAAGCGGCGAACCATCTAGAAACTGAATGAGAATGTGTAAAGGGCCTTGTACCCTATGGAACATTTTTGTCCTTCACACCATCCTGTCGATTAGAAAAAGAGATTATAATTTTAAATTTTCAATGTTTAATTCAGATTTTCTTTGAAAAATCTTGATATGTAATGTGATGTAGAGGAATGTTGTGATAAAAATAAAAAAAACGACACAGATTTACCATACAGCGCTAGAAAATGCAATTTCATGAACAAAAAAAAGTAGAGTAAAAGAAATCACACATCAGAAATGTAAAAAATCGCTTGAATTCTTCATCGAACTTAAATAAAACATCTTTCTGTTCTTCGTAAACAACTTTCTCATTTATCAGCAATAATAGAGAACTCTTGCCTTTGATCATGATGGAGAGCCGTCCATTGAGTACAAAATAATATGTTTGTACATGTAAACTGTAGTTGCTACAGAAGTAATTGCTTTGGTTAGATGAAAATACAGAAGTTACGCGATCACCTAACTATTAATGGTTATTACACATAACTTATATTCTGTAACAATATGAAACATACAATGAACTAACACTGAATGATATGCGGTTCTGATTATGTGTGAGACAAGCAACCAAACAAACAAAAAATAAAGAGAAATCATCGGCTCCCAATATCACTCGCAGACGTTCACTTATGATTCTTTCACTACCAATGCTGCGAATACAACCGGTAATCGTACCATTTACTACGTCATTTACGTATTGTACCAAAAGTGCAGAACGGTAGTTTTCGTGGAGCGAAACTCCAGTTACATTACGTTAGTCGTTTTCCACGGATCCCGGGGAGAGTGAGCTTTGGGACGTGGAAAAACGTCGACGAGGTACACAAACTCGTTCCGCTAAAACGTCAACTTTCAAGCTATTTATTCTGATGCGAATTCAAGATAGGATGTCTGTACCGGGCATATCGATTGCTTAATGTATTACAGCCTTTGGATAGTCGACTAGTCGAGTTAAGGCATGTCTGCTAGCCTACACTGTGGAGGTGGTAGGTGCGAGCCAACCACAGGCGGGCGCCGGCTGTGTCGCGTGCTTGTGAGCAGTGTTGGATAGCGGGCAAATCAGTATGCACACGGTTGCTGTTCCCTCTTCTTCCTGCTTGTGGCTCTGATCTGGACGACTGGTGTCGCAGCTTTCCAGAACTCTGACCCAGTTTTAGAATTATTATCATCATTGCTTAGCAGCAGAAATAGAAAGAATTCTGTGATACATCACGTGTATCGTGACAGGCCATTGTCGCAGATGGTGTAAACGGTAACTGTCTTCAGCTTATCAGAGTGGTGTGAGAGAAGTCGAGACCAACAATTAGATACGGGGCAGGTGTCTATCAAGTCAGCAAGCGCCCTCCAATTGTCCTACAAAAGCTACTTAAGGTGAAGAGCATGAGATCCGAGGGAGCTTTTCAACATCCCCTCGCTATCGGCTTAATCGGCTATTTCCTTAACGTTATTAATTTAACGCCAGGTTCTCATTCAAAACGGTGGAAAATTCTAATTTTATTGGATTTTTTGAAAGGTATATGTGTCGAGAACGTTGCGGCGAAAACGTTTTTTAATCCGTGCGTTACAAAAGTCTCTGCAACCCATTGTTCGAAGCAGTGTCACGGACGGCGAGGGACGCTCCCAGCTGGAGACTCCCGGCTCAGGTAGAAAACCTGTCGTGCCGTGATGGACGGTCACAAAATGATTTACATTGCAGTGTGCTCGCTGACATGTTAGCCGAAAAAGCTGACGAACAATGTGAGCAGGCTACTGAACGCTGCATATACAGCTTAGTGAGATCGGCTTTTCTCGCCGAGAAAAACGAAGGAATTGCTCTCCACGAACAATTGGAGTTAGAGGAAGGTTTGATATACGGTCCTGAAGTTGCAGTTACGTAAGTAACGAAAACACTGTTTCTTTGGTCAAATTTTGGTCGAAATTGGTCAAAACATACTTTTGTCAGCCATATTGGATTAGTCGTTCCGAATTTTGAAAATCTAACTTCAGATTTGTATTCAGCAACATAAAAAATTTATTATATCATACAGTTTTATGCAAATTTCCCCAAATTTGCACAGCTACAGTCACGGCGATACATTAAAGTGTGACCCATCTTTTTGTCGTATAGGGAGCACCCAGCATTATGCTAGCAGTACTGATGTAACTTCCTGAAACCATCAGAAGATGAACCTAAAAATGTTCGAAAACCGGTTCATGGAATGAAACATAATTATTAAAAAAAGTGACTGGTTGTAGCTCTGTATAACTTATTTACATACGTTTGGAAAATATTAAATACACTCCTGGAAACGGAAAAAAGAACACATTGACACCGGTGTGTCAGACCCACCATACTTGCTCCGGACACTGCGAGAGGGCTGTACAAGCAATGATCACACGCACGGCAGAGCGGACACACCAGGAACCGCGGTATTGGCCGTCGAATGGCGCTAGCTGCGCAGCTTTTGTGCACCACCGCCGTCAGTGTCAGCCAGTTTGCCGTGGCATACGGAGCTCCATCGCAGTCTTTAACACTGATAGCATGCCGCGACAGCGTGGACGTGAACTGTATGTGCAGTTGACGGACTTTGAGCGAGGGCGTATAGTGGGCATGCGGGAGGCCGGGTGGACGTACCGCCGAATTGCTCAACACGTGGGGCGTGAGGTCTCCACAGTACATCGATGTTGTCGCCAGTGGTCGGCGGAAGGTGCACGTGCCCGTCGACCTGGGACCGGACCGCAGCGACGCACGGATGCACGCCAAGACCGTAGGATCCTACGCAGTGCCGTAGGGGACCGCACCGCCACTTCCCAGCAAATTAGGGACACTGTTGGTCCTGGGGTATCGGCGAGGACCATTCGCAACCGTCTCCATGAAGCTGGGCTACGGTCCCGCACACCGTTAGGCCGTCTTCCGCTCACGCCCCAACACCGTGCAGCCCGCCTCCAGTGGTGTCGCGACAGGCGTGAATGGAGGGACGAATGGAGACGTGTCGTCTTCAGCGATGAGAGTCGCTTCTGCCTTGGTGCCAATGATGGTCGTATGCGTGTTTGGCGCCGTGCAGGTGAGCGCCACAATCAGGACTGCATACGACCGAGGCACACAGGGCCAACACCCGTCATCATGACGTGGGGAGCGAACTCCTGAACTGGCCGTACACCTCTGGTGATCGTCGAGGGGACACTGAATAGTGCACGGTACATCCAAACCGTCATCGAACCCATCGTTCTACCATTCCTAGACCGGCAAGGGAACTTGCTGTTTCAACAGGACAATGCACGTCCGCATGTATCCCGTGCCACCCAACGTGCTCTAGAAGGTGTAAGTCAACTACCCTGGCCAGCAAGATCTCCGGATCTGTCCCCCATTGAGCATGTTTGGGACTGGATGAAGCGTCGTCTCACGCGGTCTGCACGTCCAGCACGAACGCTGGTCCAACTGAGGCGCCAGGTGGAAATGGCATGACAAGCCGTTCCACAGGACTACATCCAGCATCTCTACGATCGTCTCCATGGGAGAATAGCAGCCTGCATTGCTGCGAAAGGTGGACATACACTGTACTAGTGCCGACATTGTGCATGCTCTGTTGCCTGTGTCTATGTGCCTGTGGTTCTGTCAGTTTGATCATGTGATGTATCTGATCTCAGGAATGTGTCAATAAAGTTTCCCCTTCCTGGGACAATGAATTCACGGTGTTCTTATTTCAATTTCCAGGAGTGTACTATATAATAAGTCGAGAAAATAAATGGGGCTAAAATTCTGGAAGACAATGGCAATGGTGAAACCAAATCGAATTTAGAGGCTACAACAACGAAATTCCATCGGAAAATGGAAGACTGCGCTCAACTAGACAGGCAGAAAAATGCAAACATAACTGCGGAGATAAATTCTCTATCTGAATTGCAAAATGCAGTACTATACACATAAATGGGGAAACCCTTTGAAAAGTATGTTGGTAACTGATTACATAAATAAATGACGCAATATAGTGGGATATACTATTTAGTATACAACAGGCATTTAGGGACTGAAATGTGGAGTTGGACAAGCAACCCGAAATGCAAACAAGAAAACAGATCGAGGCGTGGCGCCTTTGTGCCGCTCCTGTCTGGAGCCTGCGTATCGGGAGAATGACTCACAGATTGTCTGAAGCGGATTCAGTCCAATACGTAGTTCTCATTTTCATCCACTAGAACACGGTAGTGGACAGACACATTCAAGAAACAGGTCAAGACAATGTTTTATGAATTGTTCTGTTTCTTTCTTGAAGGTTTTTTGTTTATTTACGTTTGTAGCTTTGTATATGTTTTTAGTAGTGTGAATGATGCGTGAATGTAGTCTAAAATAAATATGTACCTCATTGTTATACTGACAAACGCTGTACGAACTAGCGTGAGAAATTTTTAAAACTGTGAATGCAGACGACGGGGAATTTTGTATCATAACACTAGGGCTATTCGGAAAGTAAGTTCCGATTGATCACGAAATGGAACCCACTTTGAAAATCAGAAATATTTTATCTGCTACAGTTAGCTACAGCTTCTAGCCACTGCTCTACATACTCTCCGACTTAGACATTTGTCGTAGCGTTGTACCAACTTTCCAATACCCTCGTCATAGAAGGCAGACGTCTGTGCTTCCCGCCAATTCTCTACGCTCATCTACAGCTCGTTTGTGCGAATATGTTGTCTTCATAGCAAGTAGTAATAGGTGCGAGCAGAGATGAAACACAGAAGGAGCCAATTACGGGCTATAGTGCGGGTGATCAAACACTTCCCGTCTAAAACGCTGCAGGAACATTTTCATTGCCCCTGTAGATTGCGACCGAGAACTGCCACAAAGTAGGAACCATATGACAGTTCTGTAATAACATCAGGAGAAATCTCTCATCAGGATCTCATACTTGGCGGGAGACACTATTTTCTACGCATCTTTATGTGCTCATCATGCTCTCAGAACTGAAATGAGCGAAGTGATTTAACCGACAGGCATACTAGAGACACTATCGAACACATATGTGCAAAGTCTTATTAGATTTTCACATCGGTTTCCATTTCCTTCCGAAAAGCCCTCGTTTATTAAGTAAGTTTATGGTAACAGGAAAGCTAATTCGAGTACAAATGAAAATAATGACATAAGTATAAATAAAATATCAGAATTTTAAAGATTTATTTTGAAAAAAAGTACAATTCGAAAGTGTGTTATTTGTTGATTGGTTAGTCATGAAAAGCGCGAACTAACGCGGGAGAATAATATGTTTCTATTAGGCTTAAGGAAAACTAACCTGCGACCGTAGCGGTCGTTAGGTTCCCGAATGCAGCGCCTAGAACCACGCGGTCACTCCGGCCGGCTGAATGTTACGGTGGTGCGTAGTACGAGCTCCGAAGGAAGTTATAGTTTGCCGGTTTTAGTTGTGCTACATGTCTCAAAAGTGCTTTAATGTGAAGGCAAATTTATTCCAATGTGTTTTTTTTTTAGAAAGTACGGATTTTTTAAGTAATTTTATGTATGAGAAAAGACAGTACTTCCGCGTGGCATATTGAGCAGTTCGGTGACCGAAAACTTGAGTGTATTAGACACCGATAAACTTAATAGCGTGGTGAGCATTTTCATTTGAGAACGATCCGCGCTTAGTAGCTGTTCAGATTTCGGGAAATACGTTACCATAAACTTGCTAACGTGAATCAAAGGGTGTGTACATGTTAGGAGTAGTATGAGATTGACAGTGAACTTGTAATTCCAAACTTCAGAATATGCCAAAGTTTTGCCAATATTTTCATATTTAATTCAAAATTAAGACCCTTTCCCGATTCTTAGAATAGTTATGTTGTATGCAGCTTGGTGTGAGTCGAACTACGGCAACTTTTTTCTCGGCTTTCCTACTGGTCATCTGCTGCGACGAGTTCACAGGTAGGTGCTGGTAAAAGGACGAAAAGGAACCGCGCCGCCGCAAGGAATAGTCAGTCGTAACTTGTTAACATGATCGACTTAGGTTGGCATAACAAAATCCTCAGAGATGCTGTATCTGCTGTGTCGGAGGAGCAACCCAGCGCACCAGCTGGCATTGCTTGTTTTACAACTTCTACAAGAGTCTAAATCACCGTGTGGCTGCCTCAAGTGATATATAAGGCTTCTACGTCGACAGCTGTGGTACCAGGGGGCGAAGCCCTAACTCTCGCAAAGTCAAGTGGTCCCGAAGGGCAGTAATTACTTGTGGCTTCTGTTTACCCTATTCGTCTGGGAACTTACAACTAGGGTTTCCCTACGCCTATCTGCCCAACCCTGCAAACAGCTCGCAAGCACACGCTATCTCTCTACAGGGGCGCAAACTTTACAACAATTTCGTCCAGATAATCTCGTGAGTTGTCTCAGAAGATGAGCGATGAGCAAAGGGCAAGTCCGAAAGATAACGAATGCTCTAAAGAACTATACATCCGCCTCTTTTTTTTGCCTAAAGTTTCACAGCGCCTTGCTACCGAGTGTCCCACTGATTTTTAGCAGTAGCTAAGACAACGTGTTTGATTTTGTTTCGATAGTAAAAAAATTTGCTTCATTTTTGATACTCTGTTTCCCAGGACTTGTTATTATTTTCATTGTCATTCATGGCTTCCTTAGAATAGCAAGAGTTTTTGTCGCCATTGCTGAGTGTCTTGCACAAAGTCAGTATCGTAAAAACAAGGAGGTATTTTTTTATCTGACCCTCCTCCATTGTAGATACGTTCCTATTGTTCTTGAATTTTCACTTTTGTTATTTGTGTTTTCCTTCGCTATTCGTAGCTCGATCTTTTTTTAAATAAGATCTGATGACACGTCTCCCACCACTTTACTTACATCTTTGAAATATGTAGCACATACATACGTTTTAAAATAAAGTTTACATTTCTTCGTGTGTTACATAGATAGATTATTCTTCTACTTATCGTAAGACTTCTGTGTGTTTTGCCATCGGCATCTTCTTTCGCTTAGCTTAGCCGTGGATTTTCTCTTTGTGTTCCTTTAGTTTCTTAACAGCACATACTGTTCTGCATGTAACTGTCTGGCGTTTGGTACAGTTTGTCATCTCGAATATTAGTGATTTTCACATGATCATGAGTCTATGAAACGTTACTACCAACCACGTTGTGTCACTGTTTACAAAACATCCAACTACTGAACAAATCAGTGATAAGTGATCATCACACTGCGGGCAGTATGTTCAGCCACGTTGAAGAAAGTTGAATAAGATCAGGATTGCTGTTTACAACTGCCTCAAAACACCGTCTTCCAGTTCTAATTTTGGTTTCATGAGGACTTTTTAATTCACTTCTACAAGGCCAGGGACAATTTTCTTTAATTTTATCTTGCAATCTGAACTAAAGTTTCGTCTCTAAGCATATCGATATCGACTGGACGAAAGAGTCTCACGTTCTTCCGTTCGACCAGCATACTACGACAAGTATTATTGCATTTCAAAATCTATCCCTCAATATGCGCTCTTTTACAAGAATTTGTTTCACAGCTCTTAAGGCGAAAATTACCTCGTATTCTAGATTAACTGGGCTGATTTCACGTCTGCCGAATTGGAACAGCGGTGATTAACACTGCAAGACGCCGTCCACTAAGAGACAGAAAATTTGTTCTTGTGTTAGGCAAAATTTTATCGTGTGTATCCAAAACCAGTGCCTGAGGTCAAGAGGATGGAAGAATCATACAGGCAGTTATGAACACTGGGAACGGATGTCAAGCAGGCCGGCGTGTTTCCAAAGGAAAATCGATTCTGCGATGCGCAAAAAACTCCGTCTGATACGCTGCAGGGAAATCTCAGTTGTCGCCCGCATCTCGTGGTCGTGCGGTAGCGTTCTCGCTTCCCACGCCCGGGTTCCCGGGTTCTCGGGTTCGATACCCGGCGGGGTCAGGGATTTTTCTCTGCCTCGTGATGCCTGGGTGTTGTGTGATGTCCTTAGGTTAGTTAGGTTTATGTAGTTCTAAGTTCTAGGGGACTGATGACCATAGATGTTAGGTCCCATAGTACTCAGAGCAATTTGAACCATTTGAACCATCTCAGTTGTCTAAACAACTTAACATGATGTCCAAAAGTGTGCTGCAAGTATTCAGAGTGCTGATCCTCCATATGTTGATGCTAGCATACGAACCATAATATATACAGCTCTCCATGCTCTCCATTTAAGATATAAACCAACAATGATAAAAAAAAACTGTGTTCCGGAAACATTCTGCCCCTGACGTGGCCATACTTCACATTTTGTGAACAGCTATATGACATAATGTCCGTATCCAAAGCACGACGCGTGATTGTTTGAATCATCTGTGGAAAACCCCGAAGGATAAACTCTGGTATGTAACCTGCTCATCGGATCACTTTCTTTGGGGGCGAAGACGACCACAGCTTCGACGTACTTAGGCAATCAAAAAGTTTCTGTTCAAAGACCGTACAGTCCATAATCGGCATGCCAATCAGGCAAAAAACGCTTGAGCATTGAGGAAATCATTCCAGCTATCACACCAGGTTGGACATACATGTTTTGTAAACCGCCCTGTCCTGCTGCGGTAGGAAGTCCGCACCGCCTGCTGCACATCCTCCTTCGACAGGAATCGTCGACACTTCAGTGCTTTTTTACAGGACCGAAGGAGCGATGACTCCACAGTGAGGGATCAAGGCTATGAGGCGGGTCCTTGAGTGTCTCCCAAATGAGTTACGACGTTTCTGATGTGGACACGTGCTTTGTCATGAAGCCGCAGCACCTCTTGGCGCACCGCTCCATAAAGGAGGTTTCCGACAGACATGCTGCTCCATACACATTCTTCATTCTCCGAGCCGGCCGGAGTGGCCGAGTGGTTCTAGGCGCTACTGTCTGGAACCGCGTGACCGCTACGGTCGCAGGTTCGAATACTGCTTCGGGCATGGATGTGTGTGATGTCCTTAGGTTAGGTAGGTTTAAGTAGTTCTAAGTTCTAGGGGACTGATGACCTCAGCAGTTAAGTCCCATAGTGCTCAGAGCCATTAGAACCATTCATTCTCCGATGGATGTCTACCGGTGTTTGTCCTGCGGCAACCAAGAAAAGAATCACAGAGTATTTGGAGAATTTTGTAATAACGGTGTCATAGTTCGCATTTACCACACGCATGTTACAAAGTCACGAATGCCACCCTAATCCTTTGTTTCCGTGTCAGTCCTTATATACTCGCAACGGAGTCGCGCTACGTTGCGTGTTCGCTGTTAGCATCGTCCTCCAACGGTGACTTTCTGGTCACATCTTACATTATGATGTTTTTGCATTTACTCGTTGTACCTATCTTTTTATTTTTTCATTGTATGTACGAGTAGATATCCGAGAATAGTCTGTTTCTGACCGAAACTGACTGTTTCATAAAGTACAGCTGTGTGCAAACCACGATTTTCCAAAGATTCTAGAAGCTCTAAATCGACTCCTCAAAATAAATGTAAAAGCGTGAAGACTGTTCTTGGAAAAAATACTGTGGTTAATGCACTACGGTAAAAATCGGGCACCTATATGCACGGGAACACATAGAAGTAACGAAATGGTGTTGGAGCTAATAACGCAGGTAGAAAAGAGTAATTTTAAACAGGAGAACTTTTGCGATCTCGTGAAATAGATTTGTAAAGAAAACCATAATTGTTACACTGACACCTGAAGACGCTTTTAAAAAATAACGAAATGCGTTTGGTACAAATACATTACACAATCGCAAACGATGGCATAACTCGCATATGACTTATCGAACTGGAGTCGCCTTTGCGTAGCTTGTGTGAGTAGTTATAATTATCTTTACTAGTTTTGATTGTAAATCACAGTGAAATTAGGGGGATATTAGTGGAACTAGTGGAACATAGTATAGTTTGCATGAAGACAATCTCTTTTTT
The DNA here is from genome assembly GCF_023897955.1 of Schistocerca gregaria. Taxonomy (NCBI): domain Eukaryota; kingdom Metazoa; phylum Arthropoda; class Insecta; order Orthoptera; family Acrididae; genus Schistocerca; species Schistocerca gregaria. The sequence continues at coordinate 299,369,837 of NC_064920.1, read as the reverse complement.
TTAAAAAAAAAAAAAAAAGAACTACCCACAGGCGGCCGCTCCTATTCGTCATCACAAATTTCGACCAAGCGAGGTGGCACAGTGGTTAGACACTGGACTCGCATTCGGGAGGACGACGGTTCAATCCCGCGTCCGGCCACCCTGCTTTAGGTTTTCCGTGATTTCCCTACATCGCTCCAGGCAAATGACGGGATGGTTCCTTTCAAAGGGCACAGCCGACTTCCTTCCCCGTGCTTCCCTAATCCAATGAGACTGATGACCTCGCTGTCTGGTCTCCTTCCCCGAAAAAACCAACCAACCACAAATTTCGTCCAAATTTTTTGTGTTTGGTATGTGCAGGGCTTAGCCATGAATGAAGTGAGAGCTCCAGGTAGCCAAACGTTTAGAAATAATATCAATTTCGGAGCGGATCGGTCAAGAAATGAGCCACTTACATCAGACGAGTTTCCAGGCGGCGGTTGGTGCAGCTTGGTAACCTGAGGACAGGGTGCCCAAACGGAAGCTTTTCTTTTTTACTTTTTTAAATTTTACATTCTACGAAAGCAAATAAAATTATGCAATGCTCAGCATATTGTATTTATTAAGATTTTCATAAAAGGCATGAAAAGGAAAGCAAAGGAAAATTTGGGATTGCAAATAAATTTTCGTTTCTGGTTCTCCTCATATCATTCCGCTTAGTGCAACTCAGCGAAGTCTGTTATTATCGCCAGGTAAAGTATTTTGTCAAAGACTTTCCAAACTGCCCTTACCTCATCGAAAGAGAAAAAGAAATCGCATCCATTCCGAGAAGAATCCCTCAATAAGTGTGATCTCGGCAAATAAACTTCTCCATTTAGAAGATTGCATTATTCAGACTCACAGATCGCAATCCTGCTGGCTACATAAGTTAACTATTGCCATGTAACTGTAAAAATGCGGCGTTTGTAAATTATGCAAGATATCAAAAAAGATTGTTGTTTCCTCTGTTTTTACGACGCATACCACACCAGCATGCGTAAGTTGTCAACTGTGAAATAATAAAAGTATTTAATTTAACATACGACATTTCTTGTACGACTTACAGTCCCTCACTGGAAATACCTCAAATTTTTCTTTGATTCCCTTTCCACGTCTTTTGTGGTAATCTTAATAAGTAGAATACAATGAGCATTATTTCTGTTTATTTGCAGTATCAGTAACACCGAAATTGGAAAAAAAAAGAATTCTGCATAGGGACTCGAACCCACGAATCTTGTATTACCATTCTGTAGTCTTTTCGTTACGCCAATCGCTGCCTATAAACTATGCTAATATGAATGGACCATGCCTCACTCGACATGCGACATAACCGCAACTTTTTCTAAACTCTTGGCCCTCTGGATCTCCCACTTGCGTCACTTTCGTTTCTGACCCGGTTCTGCGATGCCACAAATTTGGAAGAAGTCGGCATTGATGAGTAGGCGCCATCCCCTTGGCATTAGAGGTTTCTTAAACAAACACCAATATCTGCTTTGGTTCGAAATGGTAGTGGGGAGGCGGGAGGGATGTTGTCATCGGTCTTCTGACTACCTCCGTGGGGTCCGCCACTTGCCCTCCTGCGGGTATGCATATGGCAACCCCGTTCACCGGCACTCGTCTTCTTTCCATCCACTGTATTACCCCCTGATCCTCCAACGAGCTAAAAATTGTCCTCCTCTTTCAATAAGGTAATTAGTTATCATGTGACGTAGAGCTGACTATGGAACATTAAGTAAAACAAAGAAGTGGTCTATATAGTTTTCAGAAGCTGACGCGGTAAATGCTTAAAATGATCTGGGTACCGCACAATAACGAGTTCGCGATAGCCAGTGACGTAATCTCTTCTCCCATTAGCTGCTAAGCATTAATCTCTTTCGGAAGCCGTTTGACTGATGGTGTTCTTATTTCTAAAGAAACATGCCGACCGAACTCAACTGCTCTCGAAATATCGAGAGCTCTCAGACAAATTCTTAACAGAAATTGTGTAAGTGAGTAGGACCTCGGAATGAAATGCTTTCCGAATAAATTTCGCAGTTAGCTTTTCAAACCCGATGTTCAAATATTCCTGAAGCAGACATCTGAACGTTGGCTGCGGACCCCGTCAGTTATCACTATCCACATTATATATTATTCGAATCATGTATATCTTTGTTACAGAATATCCATCGCTGTATCCATGCAATTTTCTTCAATACAAAATCGAAGCAAACGTTCAAACTAAATTTCAGAATATAGTAACAGTCTCACATTGAAACCACGGGATTTTACTGAAATGCTGCAACCTTATGCTGTAACTTTACTAACCATAGAGGCGTTACATCGTGGGACTGGAGACACAATTAAGTCCAGTCTACAGTAGAAATCTGGCCCGGTAACTCACTAACACTAATGGTGCATATACAAAGTTCAGTATAACGACTGTGATAAATTTGAAGGTGGATAAACTGGTAGAAAAGAACTATGCTATACAAAGATCATTGCAACACCGAAAAAAGCAATTGATCTACATTTGCTACGCTTTGTTGAGATAATAATTCAGCGTCACAAAACGTTCTGGTGGAATTCTTTCAATTGGGCGACACTTCAGTGGCTGACATGTCCCTAAGCTACCACAGCAGTCCTATCGGAGAAACCACACGCGCTGTTTAACCACGAATCCGAACCACGTGTCGTCCCTGACAACTCTTCATATCTTCGAGATGTGACGTCTAGATTAGCAGCAGGCTGAAAAATTTCTGTGGGTCTTCCGGAATTCGATCCCGCGCCCTCTCGTCTTACAGGCACCGCTTCATGAGAGCACTACCAAGCAAAAGTATTTAAGATGTGAAAATCATCTAGATGAGGAAAATAATGTTACTTGTTTGCATAGAGAAACGTCTCTCACTATGTGATTATTAAGGAAATGCTACAATTTTTTTTCACGTATTGCTAAAGAATCACATTCCTCCACAGCAAACACAGAAATATTCATTTTCTAACCAAAAAAACAATTTTTTCTCGCTGCAATGTATTTTATTTGTTCCAGACGCATTTCGCCTTTTACATCAAGCCATCTTCAGTGGAATCTAGAATTATACAGGGTGTTACAAAAAGGTACGGCAAAACTTTCAGGAAACATTCCTCACACAAATAAAAAAAAAGATGTTACGTGGAAATGTGTGCGGAAACGCTTACTTTCCATGTTAGAGCTCATCTTAGTTTCGTCAGTATGTACTGTACTTCCTCGATTCAACGCCAGCTGGCCCAATTGAAAAAATGGTTCTGAGCACTATGGGACTTAACTGCTGTGGTCATCGGTCCCCTAGAACTTAGAACTACTTAAACCTAACTAACCTAAGGACATCACACACATCCATGCCCGAGGCAGGATTCGAACCTGCGACCGTAGCGGTCACGAGGTTCCAGACTGTAGCGCCTAGAACCGCTCGGCTACTCCGGCCGGCAGGCCCAATTGAAGGAAGGTAATGTTGACTTCGGTGCTTGTGTTGACATGCGACTCATTGCTCTACAGTACTGCCATCAAGCACATCAGTACGTAGCATCAACAGGTTAGTGTTCGTCACGAACGTGGTTTTGCAGTCAGTGCAATGTTTACAAATGCGGAGTTGGCAGATGCCCATTTGATGTATGGATTAGCACGGGGCAATAGTCGTGGCGCGGTACGTTTGTATCGAGACAGATTTCCAGAACGAAGGTGTCCCGACAGGAACACTTTCGAAGTAATTGATGGGCTTCTTAGGGAGCACGGAATATTCCAGCCTATGACTCGCCACTGGGGAAGACCTAGAATGACGAGGACACCTGCAATGGACGAGGCAATTCTTCGTGCAGTTGACGATTACCCTAATGTCAGCGTCAGAAAACTTGCTGCTGTACAAGGTAACGTTGACCACGTCACTGTATGGAGAGTGCTACGGGAGAACCAGTTGTTTCCGTACCATGTACAGCGTGTGCAGGCATTATCAGCAGCTGATTGGCCTCCACGGGTACACTTCTGCGAATGGTTCATTCAACAATGTGTCAATCCTCATTTCACTGCAAATGTTCTCTTACGGATGAGGCTCCATTCCAACGCGATCAAATTGTAAATTTTCACAATCAACATGTGTGGGCTGACGAGAATCCGCACGCAATTATGCAATCACGTCATCAACACAGATTTTCTGTGAACGTTTGGGCAGGCATTGTTGGTGATGTCTTGATTGGACCCCATGTTCTTCCACCTACGCTCAATGGAGCACGTTATCATGATATCATACGGGATACTCTACCTGTGCTGCTAGAACCTGTACCTTTACAAGTGCAACATAACATGTGGTTCATGCACGATGGAGCTCCTGCACATTTCAGTCGAAGTGTTCGTACGCTGCATGTATCCTCGCTGACGGAGGACATTTTGAACATTTCCTGTAACAAAGTGTTTGAAGTCACGCTAGTACTTTCTGTTGCTATGTGTTTCCATACCGTGATTAATGTGATTTGAAGAGAAGTAATAAAATGAGCTCTAACATGGAAAGTAAGCGTTTCCGGACACATGTCCACATAACATATTTTCTTTCTTTGTGTGTGAGGAATGTTTCCTGAAAGTTTGACCGTACCTTTTTGTAACACCCTGAATAGTTTTGTTTTGATATGCGACATTTGTAGATTATGAAACAGTTCGCGTCTTATTTTTTTACGTAAATAAGTTATTACTTAAAGTTATTCGATTTTTGGCTAGCACCTGCGTGTCCCCTCTTCTGGTCACATGCTGGAGATCGCATTGTAACTACATCCACGGAACACAAGCACATTTTCACGTTGTGGACTTTTTTATTCACGATTTTCATGTTGTCTGCACTAATTTCTGTGGAGCAGTGCTATTTAACTCTTCACTAGCCGTAGGTAATTTACCAAAAGCAGTGATTTAAAGTCGTTACTATTGCTGTGATCACTTTATGTCTAGCCCATCGTGGTTTATTTATGTACATGTTGCCAACCTAACAAGTATATGCTGATAACTAATGTGTGTGTGTGTGTGTGTGTGTGTGTGTGTGTGTGTGTGTGTGTGTGTGTGTAAGTAAGGAAAGAGATATAGAGAGATAGATAACAGAGAGAAGGAGTGAGACAGAGAGAGGCGTGGGGGGGGGGGGGGGGGGAGGGGGAGAACATTTAAGCAAAAAGTCAATCCGGGCGGGGAAGCCGTGCGGTCTGTGGGCCTTGTCACGGTTGCGCGACTCTCGTCGTCGGAGGTTCGAATCCTCCCTCGGGCATGGGTGTGTGTGCTGTCCTCAGTGTAAGTTAGTTTAAGCTAGATTAAGTAGTGCGTAAGCCTAGGGACCGATGACCTCATCAGTTTGGTCCCATTAGACCTTACCACAAATTTCCAGTTTTTTCCAAAACTCAAATCAGCTGAACAAACAAACTGTCACCACTCTCGGACTGCTATTACATTCACATTCAACTTTCTACAACTCGTCCTGTCCAATCACAGAATCACACACACACACACACACACACACACACACACACACAATCCATACATACTCTCTCTCTCTCTCTCTCTCTCTCTCTCTCTCTCTCTCTCTCTTTCTCTCTTTTAACTATCTCTCTATATCTCTCTTTATTAATTACAATGAAAACAAAAAGAAACAGCCATTACCTTTCAGTACTTACTTTGTTAGGTTGGCAACATGTGCTTAAACAATAGACACATAAAATGAAGACTCGACTTTAAATCACAGTTTTCTGTAATATATCTACAGTTGCTCACAGAAGAATAGCACTGCTCCACAGACATTAGCACAACGAACACGAAAATTGTGAAGGAAAATGTTCGTAACGTGAAAATGTGGTTGTGTTTCGTAAATGAAGTTATAGTGCGACCGGCAGCATGTCACCACATGAGAAGAAACGCAGATGCCAGTCAAAAATTCGAATAACTGTAAGTAATCACTGGCTCTGAGCACTATGGGACTTAACATCTGTAATCATCAATCCCCTAGAACTTAGAACTACTTAAACCTAACTAACCTAAGGACATCACACACATGCATGCCCGAGGCAGGATTCGAACCTGCGACCGTAGCGGTCACGCGGTTCCAGACTGAAGCGCCTAGAACCGCACGGCAACACCGGCCGGCCTAAGTAAACACTTATCTATGTAAAAAGATAAGACGGGAACCGTTTTATAGTCTACAAATATCACGTATCAGAACAAAACTATATCATTATAGATTCCAGTGAAGATGCCTTAACGCAGCAAAATTACCTGCTCGAGCACAAGCCATCATGTCACTATAATAGCTCAGCTTCAGAGAGTTCGCTCATTGCTGGCCTGAGCTAAATTCACAGCTTCAAACCAGCAGGAATAAGTATTCAGGCTTCTGAACCTTGTGTTCAGTCTTTACATTACAGCATATCAGCTACGAATGTTGTGCTGCTCCCATAAACCAAGACGACTTGTGCCAACGAGACTGCTACCTGTCCGGTCTATCAGGCTCTTTCGCTGTGAGCTGCCGCCCTCGCAGTCACTAATGAGAAAACTTGAAGACTTTTACCTACAGCTTGCTGAGCCGAACTGATGGTGCTGTACGCACTATATACCTGTCGTGGTATAAGGGAGGCTCTTTAACTGCGCTTGCCCCTGACTGGTACCTGTAAGCAATCATCGACATCCCCGGCCTTCCTTGGTGCAAGTGTTATGCTGAGGAACATCTGCAAACCGGGCAGAACTGCTGAGAGATTACCCGCACAAAACTCCTTCGACTCCTAATTCGCAGTCTCCATCGTGGTCGACCTTGCCTGTCGTACGGGCTACGCCGTTCGCCTCCGAGGCCTGCCACCCGCACGGCACCGTAGTTACGCGAGCTGCAAGGCGAGGGCGACGCCCACCAGAGTTGCGACAGCATCAGCAACTTCCGAGGCGCCAACGCGAAATAGAATATACGACTGTAAATTTAAATGAATAAATTCTTGTTCCACTAAAGGTGTGTCATTAGCACCCAGAGCACTGACTGTCTTTCTCCGCCGCACTCCGTACTTCGTTGTTCCGACAGCAGTACAGGTCTCAACACACGCTATCGCAATGTTTTTGATATTGCATTGTTTGAGGTTTTGCTGTTAGCAAAAATCTGTAGATATTATGGGTACTTCTGCTGCAATTTTAAAACATCCTGAACACCTGATATTTTGCTGTACGTATGGCGTCTGTACAACAATTGAGTAGCCTGATTGAAAAGCCGCTAACTGCATGATAAGCGAAACTGAGATAATGGCGATAAACTCGTCCCATCCAAACTACTGCAGTTAAAAAATTCATTCAAAAAAAATACGTAAAAATGATTGATTACTCAGTGTTCATGGCTGAAATCTGCGATTAAGTTTTATACATTAAAATCTGAAGTGAAATATTGACTAAGCGGTTTTTGCCCCGGATTTATGCTGTTAGAGGGTTTTACAAACGTATCGATCCAATTACGAAACAGCCATTCGGTTGTAATACTAACCATTCGGTAATACTTTAGGGAATGACAGAATGATGGAATTTAATTACTGCGGATATAATCATATTAGTTTTATTTCAAAGAGAAGTCTAAAAATACCACAACATTGGCATACAAACATACGAAAGTGATATTTTACCACGAAAAACTGACTTATTAACGTCAAAAAGAGAACAGAAATGAATGATCAGCATTAAGTTTTTTAAAGAAATACCCCGTCGTGCTTTCGACGTCACAAGATATTATGTTCCAAATTGCATCGTAGTAAAACATCGATAAAATTTTATAAAATGATTAAATTGGTAGAAAATTGTATCTTAGTGAATGGGTGGAACATTCGTAGTTGGTATCGACAGTTACAGGATGTATATGTAATGAAAAGAGTCCGGGACGCCCTCGTCTTGCTGAAAAACAACTCGTCGTGCCAGTCGGGAATTACAACTGCCTACAACAATAATTTGGCGTATTATGAGACGTCGATTGGTTATGAAGCCGTACAAACTACAGCTGTTACAAGCTCTGCGACTTGATGACAAACGCAAACTCGTGGTATTTTGTAACTAGGTTCTTGATGCTACTGACGATGATATCACTTTCGGAAAACACATCGTGTTCAGTGATGTAGCGACTTTCCGTGTTAGTGGTCACGTAAACAAACATAATTATCGAATTTGGGACCTACAGAACCCATGTCCAGCCATTGAACATGTAAGAGATTAGCCCAAAGTCAATGTGTTTTGTGCGATATCCCCATCAATCTTATTTCATGGAGGTCAGCAGTAACTCGCTATCTTTAAAAAAAAAAAAAATGATTCAAATGGCTCTGAGCACTATGGGACTCAACTGCTGTGGTCATCAGTCCCCTAGAACTTAGAACTACTTAAACCTAACTAACCTAAGGACATCACACACATCCATGCCTGAGGCAGGATTCGAACCTGCGACCGTAGCAGTCGCACGGTTCCGGACTGCGCGCCTAGAACCGCGAGACCACCGCGGCCGGCTATCTTAAAAAACTGATTGTTTCCGAGGCTGCGCGAAGACAACTTCATTTTTCCACAAGACGGGGCACCCCCTCACTAGAGTCGCCAAGTGCGTGAATATCTGAATGAATCTCTATCGAACCGCCGGATTGGTCGTCAAGGAGCGAGCGACTTAGCAAGACTCAGCTGGGCTCCACGGCCACCGGATTTGACACTCTCTGACTTCTTCCTGTGGGGTTTCGTTAAAGACAACGTTTATGTACCCCCATTCCCACAGAACCTGGAAGAATTGAAGAACCGGATCCGTAGTGCCATAACATCATTGACGAAGGTCATGCTTGCCCGAGTATGGGAGAAATTAGAGCGTCGATGTGATATTGTTCGTGTCGCTGATGGAGAACATACTGAACATCTGTACTCTGAACTTGAGAGGTTCGTAAATATGTGTGTTAAGTTTCATATTTGTATGTGTTTAAGTTTAAAAAATATATGCACTCTAAATACGTATATACTTTTTGAAACACCCTGTACAATACGGTTATACTACACGACAAATCTAGTTAGCAGGCACGTTTCAGATGTAGGACGTATGGAAATTGATGTGAAAATAGCCAAATAAATGCCGAAACCAGTCACAGAATGTGACTAATGTTAATAAATCCTGAGTAAGGCAATATGACCCACAAGGACACTTCAGCAACTGGCCCTAGTTGATTTGCTCCGTATTTATACTTGTCGGGGATCAAAATCCTAAAACAAAATAATGCAATTCTCAAAAACAAAGTTGAAAGAAAATTTCCAAGTTCTGTTATGTAAAAAACGCTACTAACTTATTATCGTTTTCATTGGTAGCTGAGCTGTAAATGTGCAGTTACTAGTACGAATATCGATAATATTAACAATTTCATTGCTTTTATTGAAATGTCACATTATATTTAACAAATGGAATTTTAGTTGACGAACAGTGAATCATAATACTTTAATAAAATAACTTTCTATTTTTAATTACTTTTCATGAGTAATTAAATCAAAATTTGATGCATTCATGCGAAATGAATTTCTTTTTAATGAAACTCGCCCCTTTATTCGATCTTACTAGCGCACGCCAGGTGGTGGAGCTCGACTGCGAGGTAAGCCGGTTCCAATCCTGGTGATGGATGAAATTTTCACTGTGACTGTCTTCCTTGCAAGGGAAGGAGAATTGTTAGCTGACAATCCCTAATCACCAGTGCTTGCGCCAATGTCCTGGATTAGATTTCAAACCTCCCCGCACTGTCTCGTGGAGCGACGGCACGTCACGCTGTTGATGGTCATCCGTCCCTCGGATGGAGACATTCAAGTCTCCGATCTCTTGGTGCTATTCGAGAGACGTAGCCTGTGTGCCGGCACTGGGTTTCATCCTCTCATCCTCCCCTTCTGTCATCATCATCATCATCATCATCATCATCATCATCATCATCGTACATCACAAACAGAACACCACACCACACACGAATCCATTTCAATCATTTTCAGTCAACGTCTACACACAAGACAGAAGTCTCACATACCTGTAAGGAAAGGGCCACGGTACGTGGCGGGAGAGCCACCTTTCCGACTAGACGGCTGAACCCACCTCTTCAAGTCTCCCACCAAACAATGACATAAAACGTACCCCTTTTCAAATGAAAAAGATATGTTGTTGTTGTCGTCTTCAGTCATGAGACTGGTTTGATGCAGCTCTCCATGCTACTCTATCCTGTGCAAGCTTCTTCATCTCCCAGTACCTACTGCAACCTACATCCTTCTGAATCTGATTAGTGTATTCATCTCTTGGTCTCCCTCTACGATTTTTACCCTCCACGCTGCCCTCCAATACTAAATTGGTGATCTCTTGATGCCTCAGAACATGTCCTACCAACCGATCCCTTCTTCTTGTCAAGTTGTGCCACAAACTCCTCTTCTCCTTAATTCTATTCAATACATCCTCATTAGTTATGTGATCTACCCATCTAATCTTCAGCATTCTTCTGTAGCACCACATTTCGAAAGCTTCTATTCTCTTCTTGTCCCAACTATTTATCGTCCATGTTTCACTTCCATACATGGCTACACTCCATACAAATACTTTCAGAAATGACTTCCTGACACTTAAATCTATTCTCGATGTTAACAAATTTCTCTTCTTCAGAAACGCTTTCCCTGTCATTGCCAGTCTACATTTTATATCCTCTCTACTTCGACCATCATCAGTTATTTTGCTCCCGAAATAGGAAAACTCCTTTACTACTTTAAGTGTCTCATTTCCTAATCTAATTCCCTCAGCATCACCCGACTTAATTCGACTACATTCCATTATTCTCGTTTTGCTTTTGTTGATGTTCATCTTATATCCTCCTTTCAAGACACTCTCCATTCTGTTCAATTGCTCTTCCAAGTCCGTTGTTGTCTCTGACAGAATTACAATGTCATCGGCGAACCTCAAAGTTTTTATTTCTTCTCCATGGATTTTAATACCTACTCCGAATTTTTCTTTTGTTTCCTTTACTGCTTGCTCAATATACTGATTTAATAACATCGGGGAGAGGCTGCAACCCTGTCTTACTCCCTTCCCAATCACTGCTTCCCTTTCATGTCCCTCGACTCTTATAACTGCCATCTGGTTTCTGTACAAATTGTAAAAGCATTCCGCTCCCTGTATTTTACACCTGCCACCGTTACAATTTGAAAGAGAGTATTCCAGTCAACATTGTCAAAAGCTTTCTCTAAGTCTACAAATGCTAGAAACGTAGGTTTGCCTTTCCTTAATCTTTCTTCTAAGATAAGTCGTAAGGTCAGTATTGCTTCACGTGTTCCAGTATTTCTACAAAACCCAATCTGATATTCCCCGAGGTCGGCTTCTACTAGTTTTTCCACTCGCCTGTAAAGAATTCGGGTTAGTATTTTGGAGCTGTGGCTTATTAAACTGATAGTTCGGTAATTTTCACATCTGTCAACACCTGCTTTCTTTTGTATTGGAATTATTATATTCCTCTTGAAGGCTGAGGGTATTTCGCCTGTTTCATACATCTTGCTCAGCAGATGGTAAAGTTTTGTCAGGACTGGCTCTCCCAAGGCCGTCAGTAGTTCCAATGGAATGTTGTCTACTCAGGCGGCCTTGTTTCGACTCAGATCTTTCAGTGCTCTGTCAAACTCTTCACGCAGTAACGTATCTCCCATTTCATCTTCATCTACATTCTCTTCCATTTCCATAATATTGTCCTGAAGTACATCGCCCTTGTATAGATCCTCTACATACTCCTTCCATCTTTCTGCTTTCCCTTCTTTACTTGAAACTGGGTTTCCATCAAAGCTATTGATATTCATACAAGTGGTTCTCTTTTCTCCAAAGGTCTCTTTAATTTTCCTGTAGGCAGTATCTATCTTACCCCTAGTGAGATAAGCCTCTACATCCTTACATTTGTCCTCTAGCCATCCCTGCTTAGCCATTTTGCACTTCCTGTCGATCTCATTTTTGAGACGTTTGTATTCCTTTTTGCCTGCTTCATTTACTGCATTTTTATATTTTTTCCTTTCATCAATTAAATTCAATATTTCTTCTGTTACCCAAGGATTTCTACTCGCCTTCGTCTTTTTACCTACTTGATTCTCTGCTGCCTTCACTACTTCATCCCTCAGAGCTACCCATTCTTCTTCTACTGTATTTCTTTCCCCCATTTTTGTCAATTGTTGCCTTATGCTCTCCCTGAAACTCTGTACAACCTCTGGTTCTTTCAGTTTATCCAGGTCCCATCTCCTTAAATTCCCACCTTTTTGCAGTTTCTTCAGTTTTAATCTATATAATAAAGATATATTAACATCAATAACACTGGCCAATCTCCAGAAATAAAAATAAACGCATTTATTTCGCTATTAGATGTTTCGCATTTTTGTTCCTTATCTGCATCTACATGATTACTCTGCGTTTCAGAGTTACGTGTTTGGAAAAGTGTTCATGGAACCATCTTCAGATTATTTCTCTGCCGCTCCACGCTCGAACAATGTGTGTGTGTGTTTGGGGGTGGGGGGGTGGGGGGGGTGGGAGACAAACACTTAGATCTTGCCGTGCGAGCTCTGATTTCCCTTGTTACGATGATCATTTATTCATTTATTCCTGTATTGGTGGACGTGAAGGAAATATTTTCTCGTTTGCCGAAGGATGTTGGTTTTGAAATTTCCTGAAAAGATCTCTCCACAACGAGAAACGCTTTTGTTTTAATGATTGCTACGCCCAAATCTCTTAGCACACGTGTGTCATTTTTTCCACTTATAAATTATTATTTGTTGTGAATACTCGCATTTTCATGTGAATAGTAACTGAAAATTCAAAAAGTCTTTTTTATTCAAACATACTACGAAATACTTGTTAATTCACATGTATATTTACTAATAAATAAAAGTAAAGGAAACTTAATGCCAGCGACATTCTAAACAGGAGCTGTGCTATAATAAGACGTTCACGCTACACGCTTAGCTACGGGCGAATGCGTTAATCAGCAGCAAACATGTAATAGTTAACAGCATTCGGAAATATTTTTATTGCTGTGTCCGAACAGTGAGGTCCCAGGTCATGTTGATTACTACGGAACCACAAGTTAAGGACAGTAGCTGCCAGATGCAGCCATAAATGAGAGACGTTGACTATGATAAACCCACAAGTTCCGTACGTCGGCGCTGCTGGAAGTCTACAGCTGTGATGGCCCCGCTCTGTGATAGCCGAATATGTTAGCAGCATCAGCTCAGGGCCGGCAGTGGCCTAGTGTTATTAGTCAGAAATGTGCACCAGAGTGTATACATAAATGTGCCGTCATATGTGACTGTCATCCAATCATCCAGTACAATAAACAGTTATTGTGTTCTGCGACGGTACCATAAACATTTGAGGCGTACTGAGAAGTGACGCCTCCGAATTTTATAAGTGAAAACTCTTGCAGCTCTTTAAATAAAACAAGCGTTATTAACATTCTAAATGGCCGGCCGGGTGGCCGAGCGGTTCTAGGCGCTACAGTCTGGAACCGCGAAACCGCTACGGTCGCCCTTCGAATCCTGCCTTGAGCATTGATGTGTGTGATGTCCTTAGGTTAGTTAGGTTTAAGTAGTTCTAAGTTCTAGGGGGCTGATGACCGCAGATGTTAATTCCCATAGTGTGAACCAGTCCTCACGTTAGTTCAGATTAATTTGAATCTACAATTTTCCTGATAACTTTTAGTTGAATGTTCTTAATTTCTTGAATATCACTCTATCCGCTTAAGACGAGTGTTTCAGGATTACAATAACACTCTGGTTTCAAGACCGTGAGGCATCGTCTCAGTTTTGTGTATTTTAAGATGCATTTTCTTTTGTAGAGGTGTTTTGCAAATCTAAGAGCTGTTTCCATTTTGTGGCAACGAATTTCGTAACAAATCATTTGCAAGACCAGTCTCTTGAATAGTTTCCCCTAAATATTTTAACTTGTCTGAACTGTAAAATCGCCTGCCCGCAAAAGCTTAACAATTCATCGCAAATTTTTTCTTCCTAATTTGATTGATTCGTCAATATTAAGCTCCGATTTTAGTTTTCATCTCTCCTGAATTTTCCCTTTTGTCCGTTTTAACGAATTACACTCAAGAAGGCCTCTATAAAAATCCGTATAAACAAAAGTAACGAACAAATGAACAATAAAATTGGGTAATTTGCTTACAAAGTAGGAATACTTAGCAGGGAATAACGTGAGTGAAATTTAATATCGTTCTCTGCCTTCTGCCTCCTCGCGGCTGTAGTGTAAATTATGAATCGAATCAACCACATTTACGCATTCTTACTATTGTCTTTCCTTTTGACTGTTACTGACACTTAATCGATGTACGTACAACATATGCATACTCTCACTACGTTGTGTTGTGTGTTGAGTTAGCGCAACAAATAATCGTGCGAAATAAATTTACATCCGACTTCAGTATTCTTATTGAGATCAGCACTGTCACAAACATACGAACTGAAATTCTTACTGATGTTTTGCTGCAACGTGAATTAGTTGAGCTTAGTTTTGGAGCCGCTGGGTGTACGAAAAGATTTCACAGTGAGGTAAAATTATTCACATTATTTTGTCAACTGCATCCTCAATTATATTGTTTAAAGAACTTGCAAGATATAGACTGAGGTCCGATTCATAAATTGAAAGTTGCAATTCATTGTAATTTCCGTTGTAGTTCCTACGGTCAATATTATTTTGCACTTTTCCATTTAGTATTGGATCTTAGCTTCTCTTTTAAAGAAAATACTTATTATCTGTGCGTCTCATATTTTTACACAACTTGTGTTCTATCACGTCTAACTTCAAAATACCATTACTAGAAAATATAGTATATTCAGCATGCGACAAAGCAAATAACCTACATTCCGCTGTACACGACACCTTCCCTGCGGCTGACTTAAAACTCCGGAGCGTACCGCCTTGTAGCCGGAGATCACTTCGGCTCTCTGGCCACCGTAAACTTACTGACTATGAGGCTCGCTCAGATGGAAGGGCTGCCTCACGGCAATCTATCGAGAGCGTTTCTTCCTGTGCAGTATACGTCCGCAGTCGCATGATGCAATGCGCACAGCAGGGCCTTCGTCATAGGGACGAGGGCGTGTATCGCCGACATAACTCTGGTCCTCTTGCATAAACGTCACCGGAGGCGCCTGCTGCGCGCTCATGTTGTGTGATGAATGGCGCCAATACTGTGCGATCGTGACACACGGCGTGTGCGCATCTGGAGCGCGATACACTGCACCACAGTCCGACACACACCCTCACGCACGTGACAGTTTGCCGAACTGAGAGATGGACCACCTGCGGGTTCATTACATGCTGCGATGGGAAATACACGTATCACTCCTGTGCCCACCGTTAGCGCTCACACGTAAACAGTAGCTTGGTGGCTACACCAGGACAAGACCATTCATCTTGTGGCTCAAATTCACGTTATCTCCGCGTTGCCTTTCAAATACCAAACAAGTCAGAGCAGTTCTATACCCACGAAATGGGCAAGGGAACGGGCGCAGGAATCCTGCATGAGCGTTCTAGACAAATTCGTAGTGACGTTGGTTTGCTGTTGCATTCCTCCGAACTGTTAGAAGGAGTGTCAAATTTGCATCTGTGCCGTGTGAATGAGTATGTTGAATGCTTGTGCAGAGTAGTGTTGAGTGTGTCGCTAAGCATGAAGGGAAGGTAGGATGTGAAACCACGTAGCCACTCCTTTCAAACGGCACCAAACGGACCGCCCAGCTCAACACACTCATCCGACAGACGCATCACTATCATCAATCATCAGTGCCACGTTTCCTCACTCCATGGTACACTGCTCGGAGGTTCAGACCTTAATGCAGCACTTCTGCACAAAGACTGGGGATCTGAAACTTCCTTCCCGGTCTAACAACAAGCAACAAAAATTTCATCCACTTCCGCGCTGAGTGCCACCGCAGAAGTGAGCGTTAACACGCTGGGCTATGGAGACGACATCTTTAAATATATAATTCTGAAAAACTGGTTCTGCCTTGAGGAAACACAAGTGCTTTTTCATTGCAATGGAACACAAATGGTTCAAATGGCTATGAGCATTATGGGACTTAACATGTGAGGTCATAAGTCCCCTAGGACTTAGAACTACTTAAACCTAACTAACCTAAAGACATCACACACAGCCATGCCCAAGGCAGGATTCGAACCCGCGACCGCAGAGGTCGCGCGGTTCTAGACTGAAGCGCACAGAACCGCTCGACCAAATGGAACTCTGTTTTCCTCAAAAGAACTGTTAGAAGATCCAGACACATTACAACATACACACACACACACACACACACACACACACACACACACACACACACACACACACACACCGACAAGAAACTCGTTGAATGGGAGCTCCCAAGTTCAGTCTTTAATAAGGCTCAAGTTCAATCTTTAATCAGGCTCTTTTGACAGTTTATTGTTAACAAATATGACGCAAAATGCACTGAAGTGCCAAAGGAACTAGTATAGGCATGCTAGACATGCGCATTGAAATACAAACACATGTAAATATGCAGAATACGGTGCTACGGTCAGCAACGTCTATATAAGACAACAAGTGTCTGGCGCAGTTGTTAGGTCGGCCACTGCTGCTACAATGGCAGGTTATCAAGATTTAAGTGAGTTTGAACGTGGTGTTGTAGTTGGCGCACGAGTGATGCGACACAGCATCTCCGAGGTAGCGATTAAGTGGGGATTTTCCAGTACGACCATTTCACGAGTGTGCCGTGAATATCAGGAATCCGGTAAAACATCAAATCTCCGACATCGCAGAGACCGGAAAAAGATCCTGCGAGATCTTTATGATGTTGTGACTGTCAAGTTAGGGTACACGAAATTGTGTGCGCGCTGCATTCCAAAACTGTTAACGGCTTTGCACTCGACTTCCTCACACGCTATGCTGAAGCAGGTGATGAGTTCCTTGATCACATAGTGACAGGTGACAAGACATGGTTTTATCACCATACACCTGAAGCCAAGCAACAATCAATGCAATGGCGCCATTCGAATTCACCAATAGCCAAGAAATGCAAATCGTCGATTTCAGCGAAGAAAATCATGGCTTCTGTTTTTTGGGACATACAAGGCATCCTTCTGTTGGAATTTATGCTTCCTGGAACAACAATTAATGCTGCTGCATATTGCCAGACTCTGAAACGTCTTCGTAGGGCAATTCAAAACAAACACACGGGAATGCTGACAAATGGAGTCCGCTTGCTTCATGACAACGCTCGGCCTCACACAGCGCTCGTAACCAAAGCACTACTCAAACAATTCAAATGGGACGTATTGGACCATCCGCCATACAGCCCGGATCTTGCGCCCACCGACTTCCATGTCTTCCGTTACCTGAAGTCTCATGTTGTTGGGAAATCATTCCACGACGATGAAGAGTTCAAAGATGAAGTTTAAATGTGGTTTCGACAACAGGCGGCAACCTTCTATGACTGTGGGATACAAAAGCTTGTGCACCAACTTAACAAATGTTTGGATAATGGGGGTGATTATATCGAAAAATAACAAATAATACTGACGATGATATCACTTTCGCAAAACACATCGTGTTCAGTGATGTAACGACTTTCCGTGTTAGTGGTCACGTAAACAAACATAATGATCAAATGGGACCTACTGACGTTTTCTAAATAAATGTCCTATTTAAGGACTGCAAGCTATTGAATCTTTACTTTTCGAAATGCCCTCGTATGTGCATCAGGAGACCGACGGAAGATGAATGTCCGGAAGGCGCAGAGATCAACCTTCTATGGGATGTATGTGTTACACTTCTCCAAAATGGACATCGTCAACATTCAAAAAATGGCCAAACAAATCATTAACTTGGAGCATAAACGTCGAGTGAAAAATGGCAGTTTGCTGATACTTTGTTTCATTTTTCGGTATCTTGCGTCCTCCAATTCTGCAGCACTGTTTCAAGTTTTTCAACTATCCACCGCTTCCCTTGAAATTATTGTAATCTGTGTCGCGACCAATTTGATGTCCATAACGTTGTATGTCACCAGCATGCACATCCTCTAAATAGTATGGATCATCCTCGAAACGTGCGAACACCAGTTTTTGTAACAAACGTGTCTTGTCCACCCTTGAATATCCGTATTTTTTTCTTATGCACTACAAGGTCATATTGCTGCGTAATTATGCGAAATCTGTTCATCGTTTTATTTTATTTTTTTCAATGCAGCGGATGGTCTTTCATGTATGTAATTATGTTATGTACCCTCTCTTTGGATAACGATTGTCTTTTAGTTCGTTTCAGAGGAGACGAGAGTTGTGCCTCGGTGTCTGACACGAGTGATGACCTACATGGCTTGACACCTGGTTTTGTACCACTTTCACTTGTTAAGCGTGTATCGTCATCATTGTAATCCTCATGTTCATGTCCGCACAGTTGAGCGCTTACGACACCCACATTCCACTGTGTTATCTTGCAAAAACGCTAATACTTCACCTGCGACTTCTTTCTCTGCGAAACTCTTTGCGTTTATTTCTGACAAAATGTCAACTTCGGTAACTGTTGCCGATGTAACGAAATGTTTGCTTTATTTATTGTTGCTATTGCTTTACTTTGTATCAAGACCACTAGCACTGTAGCACTGTTGTGAGTTAGTCGTAGGCTGAGTAGTTCAACTACGCCCCTGGGCTCATGTTGCGCTCGCCATTGGATACCTGTAGTCACTCCCCCTGTTGCCATTAGCAGCCTATATTGTGGTTTCGTGGTAGACAAATGGTTCAAATGGCTCTCAGCACTAGAGCTCAGAATTACTTAAACCTAACTAACCTAAGGAGATCACACACATCGATGCTCGAGGCAGGGTTCGAACCTGCGACCGTAGCGATCGCGCGGTTCCAGACTGTAGCTCCTAGAACCGCTGGGCCACCTCGGCCGGCCGTGTTAGACAGTATATGGGGCACCGAATGGCGTAAACATCATTGGCTTTTTGTGACGTGGCACTGAAGGGGGTTCCTTTGTGACACAGGGAGAGAGAGAGAGAGAGAGAGAGAGAGAGAGAGAGAGAGAGAGAACTCTCAGAACCAGCTGCCATTCCCGCTCAGAACACCTAAAACAAGATGGCGTAAGATGCACATATATAATTATCAGTAAGACAGTGAGTGTTAGAAAGTATAACTTACATAGAGTCATGAGCAAAAGGATGCAACAAAAAGTAAATACAAGCAAATTACATGTACAGACACCGAAGGTTTACCTCCACATTCTCGTGGAGATGGCTGCATGACACATGTCCCATCTATAGGTGCTTTTACACCTGTGTGCCTTGTGTCCGCTTGCCGTGCGAGTGTACTTACCCTACACACAACAGTGTACGTGCGATTGATTCCATTCACACCTGTGTTCATAGTGGGCGCCTCTGCTTCTGTGTGGGGGAAGCTACAGCAACACGGCGACAGTCCGCAACGAGCACAGGTGTAAACGCACCAAACACTGTCTTTCTTCAAGCGTTCTCTTGTTCCGCGCCAGCGTTTCTTCTGCCTTTGCTTTCAGAGAACCACCTACAAACGCTCGTCCCACTTTGCCAACTCAGTTCGTCTTGTAGGGACACTGCTACCGCAGAAATAACAGAAAAGTTCGTCTGTGTTGTTTCCAGGGAAGACAGATTTTGTGCGATGCCTGAGGCTAACAACATTTCTGTCTACTTTGGCAAGTTTGAACTCACTGACGTCGTTCTGCCTTCTTGTCCCAATAGGCGACCAAAAACTACAAACTACCACCTCACAATGGAGCAAAACCTCCGAAACTCGGCCTAAATACAAACCTAAATTTAGAGACGGTTAATATTGATTTTTTTTTAAATTTGTATTTCAACTAACGACAAGCCCTGGTTTCACACATATAACGCTGAATGTGTACAAGTCAGAATGTGATGTTCATCCAACAACGGTAATATCAGGAATTGTTGGTAAAACAAGTCTCAAAGCCCTGGCATCTCTTTCCGCACACCCACCACTGCTGGGGGCTCACCTCCAACTGCCCAGCGCTATAGGCTGTTCACATCCAACTGCCCAGCACTACACAAGCGAATATTCCAACAATGAGTCTAACCAGCCACAGACTGCACACAGCGCTGTCAGCGATTTTCATACAGAGCACTACGTGGCGTTACCAACATAAAAACCTAAACAGCCTACTTACAATTATAGTTTTGACTTCAAGAGCTAGGAGCACTACTGTCGCGTCACGTGACAACCCAGCCAGTGAGCTTCAGTAGATGTGTCTATCAAGCCAAACGATCACCCGGGTTGCACACGCCTGCTTTAGGCAAATGATTTCGAGACTAGTTTTGGCGATAGCATAGCTACACGTACTTGCAGAATGTAGAGGGACGCCACGGCCAATCGTGGCAGCAGAGGCTAGTGCCTCAATTGACTCTTCCGGCCATACCAGCACAACCCAGAGCCATAGCGTGCCTCGGCAGCTGTGCTGTGCCAAAGCACGGATTTCGTTCGCCATTACAATTGCTGAGCATCCGATCGGGTAAATGACCAACAACACCAGTTGAATACAATAATCATATGTGTGTGATGCATTAAAAGGCGATAAAACATGTTCTAGATGACCCGAGCGCGCGGCAGAGTAAACAGGTGGTGAACGCTAGCGGCTTCAGCGATGTAACAAGCAACTCGCCATCGCTGATTCCAGAGATGCTGCTTTAGCGACGCGACTCAGCCGGTCTCTTATCGAAGTTACCCGACGGCCCAAAGAAATAATAACTTAACTGTCAAAAGCTGACGTAGCGTTGCGTGGTTGTTCATGTGAATAGTTCCCATTGTATGACATCAGAAAATAGTTAGCTCCCTTGTAGACCTCTTACCTCTTACCGATAAAGTTAATATCGGGGTAGGTCTAGGTCGGATATAGTACCGAACAACTGCGTGTTGTATAGAGACACCGCAATTGGTGTCTGAGGCTTGGGAGAGGTGAAGGAGTTTGGCTGGTGAAGCCAGTATAGTATTTAGTGCAGTTTACGTGACAATTTTGTTGTTTAGTAGTCCCTTGTTGACAGACGTAGCCGCGACTGCAGTTTTCCTCCCAAGGCCGAGCTACGGGATATATGTAGATTCCGGGTTTTGAAGTAATCGCGGATTAGACACTGGTTTGGTGAAATTGTGTTTTTAGGCGGACGATTGTTTGTCGTCCTGTGGACAATTCTGGGGCAAGGAGTGGTTATTTTGCTGTGATAGATACAGAATGAGAGAGATTTGCATTTGATCATTTTTAGGAAATCGGTAGAACCCGATATCCTGTCCGTGTTGTATGATTAGTGGTTGCGACTCGCCCAGAGGTAATTGAGTTGCTAGCTGTATTTGGGAGTGATTTGATGGTGACTGGTGTGTATCGAAAAGGGAAAGCCTCGAACACATTTTTGGTTGTTGTTTGGATGCCATGACCATACAGCAGATCTAGAATTGGCTCGTGTATACTCGAACTGTTTCACCTTGCTATGAGACATCGCACCAGTTGGTTGAGTTGGTAAGCGACGGGAATAGAAAAAAATTGGAAATTTGTGGTAAGGTCTTATGGGACCAAACTGCTGAGGTCATCGGTCCCTAAACTTATACACTACTTAATCTAAGTTAAACTAACTTTCGCTAAGGACAACACACACACCCATGCCCGAGGGGGCGAGCCCCGTGCACCATGACAAGGCGCCCTGGACCGCGCGGCTACTCCGCGCGGCGGGAATAGAAAGGCACCATTTACAGGCAACACGTAACTGAATAAAAAACTTGGTTAGTAGGAGTGACGAGTGGCCTGATTTAATTTAAGAAAAAATAGCGTGTTGCGTTGTGCTAACGCCTGAAGGGGCTCAGTTTTGTTAGAACTGTTAATTAAGGTTAAGGCAAAAGAGATGGTGGCGCCTAGGCATTTTGTTTGTTCTTGAATTTCGTTTTCAGAGGGGGGTGTTTAGTGCTTGCTGGAAGTCGATCACTTAGGAGATTTGAACTTGTATTGAGATACCTCGCCCAAATAAAGATAAGTTTTCTTGGGTCAAAAGAAACCTTTACGTATGGTTACTTAGTAGCTGTTCATTGTGTTGTATTTGCAAGTTTAAGTGTCACCCTAAAAGTGGCGTGCTTGAAGGATATTTAATTTCAAAGGGCAAGGAAAACTTATTTTGGTCGAAATTTAGAGATGAATAATCTCTAAAAACAGTTTTATTACGTAAAAGTGAATCAGTAGAAACTCTAACAAAACGAGGAAAGCAACGATTTAAGTTTCAGAGATATTACTAGCTTCTTGCGTAACATAATCTGGAGTTGGTATTAGGAAGTTTTGGTTTCAGTGAAAATCATTTAATTGCGCTGGTACACGCAAACTACACAAGTAAAGCTAATAAAAGCTAACAAGCTTACATTTACGTAAGAAAAGTTCTATGTTAGTGAAACTCAGAACTGAAGTTATTTGAAGTTGTTACGAAAATTTAGCAATCATATGAAAATGTAGTGATTAATCTGTGGAATACATTACGTATCATCATTTACGTAGCAACTTCAGACTACACAGAAAGAAAAAGAATTTTTGTTTCAGCTATATTTATCACGTTATAATCGTTGTCTAATTTAATATGAATCGGTCTTTGCACTCACTTCATATTCGAGATGAATGCTTAAAGTTATTAAAAGATTACGAGGCGGTTCCAGAGAGATGGTTCTGCGTTGGAAGGAAATCGTTGCTTGTGAGGACAATTGCAAGGTGGATTTATCATTTAGCTTGACATTACATAAACAGGTATCATATTGAAATAATTTTGGTGTCTTGTTTCGGACGATAAGGAGATAACGGGTGTTGTTGCTGTATTCTGCCAGTCTCGTCATTGCTGTAGATAGCGATTGTCAGTGCTATTTCGGTGTATCTATTTGTGGTGTAGTAGCATTGCTCTACGACCTCGAATTTCGCGTAAAGTGAAAAAGCTGTTTGTTATTATCTATCATTTCGTCTGCTATCTCGTTAGTGTCTATTATCGTTGCAGTTGCTTGTCACGAAAGGGTTGATCTCTCCTCAATTTGTCTAAGAGTGCAACTACTGTACAAATTAGGCTTCAAGTGTTTGCCAGGCGCTCAGCCACTACTGGAATCTTCTGTGATCGGATAGCTCTCCACAGTCATAACAGCGACTGTAAATACAAAAACTGTACCTAATTCTTGCTGTAGTGGTCGACTGGTTCGCTCAAGCAATTTTGCGCGGCTGTAAGTCATACATCAGCGGCATCGTGAAGTTCGTACAGTACGATCCCTTGTCGTTTTGAGTTACATCTTGAGTCCCGACAGTCAGCGCGCTACACAGCAGAGACTAAACACAGCATGAACCACTAAGATCAGCATGACAGCCTAGTCTACGGAAAAGGATACCATAATCGCTGATACAATAATAGGTGCAGGTTCTTCCTATGCCTAGCAAAACATAGATGGAGATGCACATAACCTTTCACATGACCACATAGAATAACGTCTTCCATCACCATTGGAAACATAGTAGGTGAATATGGATTGGGGGTAAGAAATGAAAGAGGAAAGCCGTATAGTAGAATTTTGCACAGAGAATAACTTATTCATAGCTAACACTTGGTTCAAGAATCATAAAAGAAGGTTGTATAAATGGAAGAATCCCGGGGATACTAAAAGGTAGCAGATAGATTATATAATGGTAAGACAGAGATTTAGGAACCAAGTTTTAAACTGTAAGACATTTCCAGGGGCAAATGTGGACTCTGACCACAATCTATTGATTATGAACTGTAGATTGCAACTGAAGAAACTGCAAAAAGGTGGTAATTTAAGGAGGTGGGACCTGGATAAACATGACTAAACCAGAGGTTGTACAGAGTTTCAAGGAGAGCATAAGGCAACAATTGACAGTAATGGGAGAAAGAAGTACAGTAGAAGAAGAATGGGTAGCTCTGAGGGATGAAGTAGTGAAGGCAGCAGAGGATCAAGTAGGTAAAAAGACGAGGGCTAGTAGAACTCCGGGAGTAACAGAATAAATATTGAATTTAATTGATGAAAGGAAAAAATATAAAAATGCAGTAAATGAAGCAGGCAGAAAGGAAAACAAACGTCTCAATAATGAGATCGTCAGGAAGTGCAAGATGACTAAGCAGAGATAGCTGGAGGACAAATCTAAGAATGCAGAGGCTTATCTCACTAGGGGTAAGATAGATACTGCCTACAGGAAAATTAAAGTGACGTTTGGAGAAAGGAGAACCACTTTCACGAATATCAAGAGCTTTGATGGAAATCCTGTTCTAAGCAAAGAAGGGAAAGCAGAAAGGTGGAAGGAGTATATAGAGGATCTATACAAGGGCGATGTACTCGAGGGCAATATTATGGAAATGGAAGAGAATGTAGATGAAGATGAAATGGGAGATACGATACTGCGTGAAGAGTTTGACAGAGCACTGAAAGACCTAAGTCGAAACAAGGCCCCAGGAGTAGACAACATTCCATTAGAACTACTGACAGCCTTGGGAGAGCCAGTCCTGACAAATCTCTACCATCTGGTGAGCAAGATGTATGAGACAGGCGAAATTCCCTCACTCTTCAAGAAGAATATAATACTTCCAATCCCAAAGAAAGCAGGTGTTGACAGATGTGAAAATTACGGAACTATCAGTTTAATAAGTCACAGCAGCAAAATATTATCACGAATTCCTTACACACGAATGGAAAAACTGGTAGAAGCCGACATCGGGGAAGATCAGTTTCGATTCCGTAGAAATATTGGAACACGTGAGGCAATATTGACCTTATGACTTATCTTAGAAGAAAGATTAAGGAAAAGCAAACCTACATTTCTAGCATTTCTAGACTTAGAGAAAGCTTTTGACAATGTTGACTTGAATACTCTCTTCCAAATTCTAGAGGTGGCAGGGGTAAAATACAGGGAGCGAAAGTCTATTTACAATTTGTACAGAAACCAGATGGCAGTTATAAGAGTCGAGGGGCATGAAGGGAAAGCAGCGGTTGGGAAGGGAGTAAGACTGAGTTGCAGCCTGTCCCCGATGTTATTCAATCTGTATATTGAGCAAGCAATAAAGGAAACAAAAGAAAAATTCCGAGTTGGTATTAAAGTCCATGGAGAAGAAATAAAAACGTTGAGGTTCGCCGATGACATTGTAATTGTCTCAGAGAGAGCAAAGCACTTGGAAGAGCAGTTGAACGGAATGGACTGTGTCTTGAAAGGAGGATGTAAGATGAACATCAACAAAAGCAAAACGAGGATAATGGAATGCAGTCGAATTAATTTGGGTGATACTGAGGGAATTATATTAGGAAATGAGACACTTAAAGTAGTAAAGTAGTTTTGCTGTTTGGGGAGCAAAATAACTGATGATGGTCGAAGTAGAGAAGATATAAAATGTCGACTGGCAATAGCAGGGAAAGCGTTTCTGAAGAAGAGAAATTTGTTAACATCGACTAAAGATTTAAGTGTCAGGAAGTCGTTTCTGAAAGTATTAGTATGGAGTGTAGCCATGTATGGAAGTGAATCATGGACGATAAATAATTTGGACAGGATGAGAGTAGAAGCTTTCGAAATGTGGTGCTACAGAAGAATGCTGAAGATTAGGGTAGATCACGTAACTAATGAGGAGGTATTGAATAGAATTGGGGAGAAGAGGAGTTTGTGACACAATTTGACGAGAAGAAGGGACCGGTTCGTAGGACATGTTCTGAGGCATCAAAGGATCACAAATTTAGCATTGTCGGGCAGCGTGGAGGGTAAAAATCGTAGAGAGAGACCAAGAGATGAATACACTAAGCAGATTCAGAAGGCTGTAGGTTGCAGTAAGTACTGGGAGATGAAGAAACTTGCACAGGATAGGGTAGCATGGAGAGCTACATCAAACCAGTCTCAGGACTGAAGACCACAACAACAACAACAACAACAACAATAATAATAATCACCATTGTATACTGCATGCAACGTGATTAGTGATATTATAATATCGTCCCACTGCAGTATCATTTTTTGGAATGTGATACAGTCATTTTATATCCGCGGCACGTCGCAGGTGAAAGTTAGCCGTGGCCATTTTCACCAACTCTGTCTTGGATTCGCATTTGGTACTACCTGAATATGACTAATTCCAGTTTCCTAAGAACTGCGTCACGTTGCTACATATAAGATCGAATATCTAAGGAAAAGGTACTGATTGTAATTACGGGAAAAAGAAATTTGTAAGCCAGCTTGACTAAACGAGCGGATCGTTTGATAGGACACATTCTCAGGTATCAAGGAATCGCCGGTTTGACTATGGAGCTAGATGTGAGAGAAAGAAATTATAGAGGAAAATCAGGCTTTGAATACAGTAAACACATTCAAATGGACGTAGATATCTGTAGCTATCCAGAGATAAAAAATACATAACAAAGCGTGACGTATTTGTGAAATAGTTGGTTATTCTGCTGGCGAGCACGTCATAGCAGTTTAACACACCACATGATTACTAATAAACACGAAAGAATTTTCAGTGGAGCAGATGAACTCGGCGTGGGAAGAAACATGAGCTACATGGAAATGAGTAGTAGGAGAACAAAAGACTATAGTCGTAAAGATCCTGGTCATTACAAACTAATAATTATCGAAAAAGACAGCTCATCAGGACTCACTACTATAGATTTATGAAACAAAACAACGGTCTTTTCACCTACGTAGCGATGGCACGTCAGCGGAAACAGCTGCACTTTTCACGGCGGTGTTGGAATTTGACTTCGCTTGTTTGGCGATGGCTTGCCTTTTCCGATAAGTCTCATTTTCTGCTTGGTCGAGTGGATAGGCGTGGGCGCGTCAGACGATCAACAGCAGAGAACAAACGCCGCTCCGGAGTTGCTGGAAGAATAAAATCTGGCGGCGGAAGAATTATTACGCTCTACCAACTTTTCCCTGGTATTTTCTGGGATCACACTTATATATGGAAGAAACTAGCAACCTATTTATGTAGTAAAAGACATCTGCAAATTTAATACGTTTGTACGCGCCCGTCTTGACTGTCTGCTATCCTGACCAAACGTCAGTACAACACAGGAATTTGCTTAAATTTTTTCAAGTAATTTTTTCAAGTAAGCTACGAGAAAATTCTTCAGATTAGACTTCAAAGTGCGAGGATTGCTGCTAAGATTGTTTAAATTTTTGTTCTGGCTTTCTGAATATGAACGCAACAGAATACTGTACGCTTTATTTGCACAGGGGTCAAGGAGGTGCAATCGAAATGCAGAGTGGATTTCTCCCTAGTATTAACTGTGCGAGCGTTTCAAGTCTCACATTGTTAACAACAAAAGACATCAAAGCAAATGAAACGCCAATGTGAGAGTCCCCCAGACTCCTAAACGTGGCTCCTCAAGATATTCGCGAACATGCGAACTTGTTCGAACTGCCAGTTACTGAACCAGCAACACCCTTTGTGAATGGTAAGAGTTACAGCAAGAGAGTGAAAATAAGCAAACTAGTTTTCATGTTGGATTGTTCTTTATTCCAGATATTCTAATGGTAAATATAGCAGTATTTAGTTTTTTAACAATATCCTCATCGTAGGCTTTCCGTGGCACCTTACTATCTGACTAAACAACTAGGAATTTGAATCGTTTAGACTCACTATTAATAGGCCAATTCTGCGTAATCAAAATAACAGTTTTAGTTGTGCGTTAAAATCTGTAAAAATGAAGTATTACTGTGATTCGGCATCAAATTATTTTCTACAAGCTCTGGACTTATATATCTTGTACTGGAATATTCGATACACTGCCTAAGTTGCACTCAACATCTTTCACTTTCAACGTAGTGTCATCAGCAAACAGAAATATTTTATAATCAACTGTCATATTGGAAGGCATATCATTTACATACGTAAGACACGGCATTCGATACCAATCTTAAATATAGGACTCGATATGATTTTATATCTGTATTACGCGATATATAAGATCACGTACAAGGATTTATGTCATTTACTATGTATTGTATTTAATAAAAGCCTTTCTTTTGGGCTATACTCGAAAACAATACGTATGTTTAACATATACTAATAGAGGTTCGCCGTTTCATAATTTAATTGGGAATGGGGGAGATGTCTGGGAACCAAAGGAGGATCTAATCATTCAGAAAAAATTTTGCTTTAGTTTTATACTGTCCATTAAATACGTAACAGATAACAAACACATTCACGAAGTCTTTAGAATTTTATCAAAGGTGTTTCTGATTAAACCTGATTATTCAATATTTAGTTATCAACCTACTGATTGTAAAATGCAGTTTGTTTTATTGGAAACATTTCTTAAAGAAACTGGGATTTCGGTACCCACTAAGCATTTTGTACATAAAATTTCTACACAAAAAAGTTTTTTGCGTTACCATAAACATATCCCAGCCCCATTTTTCCTCTTGCGAACGAACAATTTGCTTTTTCCTAAAATACTTTGTTTATACAGTTACTGTCAAAAGATATTCTCTAATTCGAGAACTTCTTGTAAATTTGTAATAGATTTCAGTAACCAATATTATATTCTTATGGTCGTAATATTGTAGTTTCTGAAATAAATTTGTCAAAATCAATGTTCTAATTGCAAAACTGTTGTCATTAAATAGTTTCTGCTTATAGGGCATTCTCGTGGGAAATGTAAGCGTTGGTGGTGCGCGCCAGTTCTATCCTTAGTCTGTGAAATGTTTTCGTGCTGTGAACATTCTTCATCATTTCAAATTTTAAAGATACTATGATGACTATCCCTCTGTGTCGATTTTCTTTCTTCTGTATATGTTTGTTCAAAAATGGCTCTAAGCACTATGGGACTTAATATCAGAGGTCATCAGTCCCCTTGACTTAGAACTACTTAAACCTAACTAACCTAAGGACATCACACACATCCATGCCCGAGGCAGGATTCGAACCTGCGACAGTAGCAGAAGCGCGATTCCAGAATGAAGCGCCTAGAACCGCTAGGCCACAGAGGACGAAGAAGATGTCGGTTTTTTGACTAACTGTGATTGTTTTCACGTAAATAAACAAAGAAAAAACCAGAGTAAAGTTTTTCAATCATTGCAAACCAAACTGGGGTTTAGACAACGATCTAGAAACGAAAGTTAGAGATAAGTTGTTTGTTTATTTAATTACAGGATGTATGTATAGCCAACTCGGTTCCTCAAAACTGTCTAATTGACCATGTTGTCGACAGCACTAAGACGGTCTTCATCAGAATACAAATTACATAGGATTATCTACAAAATATAATTACGTGGCTCAAAAATACAATATACACTACTGGTCATTAAAATTGCTACATCACGAAGATGACGTGCTACAGACGCGAAATTTAACCGACAGGAAGAAGATGCTGTTGTATGCAAATGATTAGCTTTTCAGAACATTCACACAAGGCTGGCGCCGGTGGCGACACCTACTACGTGCTGACATGAAAGTTTACAACCGATTTCTCACATACAAACAGCAGTTGACCGGCGTTGCCTGGTGAAACGTTGTTGTGATGCCTCGTGTAAGGAGGAGAAATGCGTTCTATCACGTGTCCGACTTAAAGGTCGAATTGAAGCCTATCACTATTGCGGTTTATCGTATCGCGACACGTCTCGGTCACCGTTTGTTCGAACTGACGGCACTTTGAACAGTGGACGTCACATTTCAGATGTTTTACGATCCGTGGCTCTACCTTTCATTCGATCCCTGCAAAACCCTACATTTCAGCAGGATAATGCACTCCGGCCGGGATGGCCGAGCGGTTCTGGCGCTACAGTCTGGAACACGCGACCGCTGCGGTCGCAGGTTCGAATCCTGCCTCGGTCATGGATGTGTGTGATGTCCTTAGGTTGGTTAGGTTTAAGTAGTTCTAAGTTCTAGGCGACTTATGACCTCAGAAGTTAAGTCCCATAGTGATCAGAGCGATTTGAACCATTTTGATAATGCACGACCGCATGTTGCAGGTCCTGTACAGGCCTTTCTGGATACAGAAAATGTTCGACTGCTGTGCTGACCAGCATGTTCTCCAGATCTCTCACCAATTGAAAACGTCTAGTCAATGGTGGACGAGCAACTGGTTCGTCACAATATGCCAGTCACTACTCTTGATGAACTGTGGTATCGTGTTGAAGCTGCATGGGCAGCTGTACCTGTACAGGCCATCAAAGCTATGTTTGACTAAATGCCCAGGCGTATCAGCGCTATCATTACGACCAGAGATGGTTGTTCGGGGTACTGATTTCTCAGGATCTATGCACCCAAATTGCGTGAAAATGTAATCACATGTCAGTTCTAGTATAATATATTTGTCCCATGTATGCCCGTTTATCATCTGCATTTCTTCTTGGTGTAGCAATTTTAATGGCCACTAATGTACTTAATAGGATTACTTCCATAACATGTATAAACAGTGTACTTACATGTAGTCACAGCATATGTGAAAAACATCCGAGTAAAAATGCTCTCGTTAAATAGAAATTTTGACAAGAATAAAAAATAAAATGTAACATGTTTGTCAACTGGAATAAAATATTCCATCGTAATACAATAGCAGCCGCGAGGTCGCTTAGGGCCATGAACTGCAGCAAACAGCCGCTACCGTCAGAGTAGACGGCTAACAGGCTAAGGCAGCCTCGAGTTGGACCAGAAAACAGATACGCGCCACCTGTTTTCGTGTCCAATTACCGTTACATCTGTCGATTTTGTTCCCTTAAGAACTACTTGTTGAGTTCTGTCTAGAAGTAACTCTTGAACCCAGTCGCAGTAAGCTCTTTTTTCTTTAATATGTTCGCTTAATTTTTAACAATCTTCGATGTAGCCACATTTCGGATTGTGGAATGCATTATGTAAGACCTTCAGTACACACACCGTCAGATTATTTGACTTGTCGCTCTAACGAAGTAGGCGAGTGACAGCAATATGTCTCGTGATCTTATCGTGGCGTGTTTACCTTCTGCTGTTAGGTTAGACGATAGAAACTGCCACTTGCACCCTAAGAGTAGCAGATTGACGGTGACCAACTTTAAACAGAACTTGATTAATTTTCACACACATTTATTAAAATAATAACAAGCATAAAAATTACTTAACTTGGTTCTGGATGCTATTTACAATTGACAATCGGAAGTTCCTTTGGTATTGGTACGTTAATCTTATTCTCACATATATCTCTGATACTTGACAAAAGTGTCTATACATTTATCTTCATGGCTATGTACAGCAATATGGTAATCTTATTAGGGGCAGACTGAAACTTAGCTATAGACTGGTGCAGACAAATGTAGAACTCATACAGACTGGTACAGACTAATGTAGACTGGTGCAATCTGATGCACACAAATGCATACTGAGTAATCGGAGGTCTGTACACTCGTTATAATAACTTGCATGTTCATGTATCACTGCGCGAGTGTGATCTGCGAGGAGAAAAGGTTCTACGTTAGCAGCAATCTCATTGGCTGCGTTACATATTAATACGCGGATCGGCGGAAGCAGAATTTGGTCTGTCTCTATGGCAGCGCCATCTCGTAGTGTGGAGATGGACGAGCGCTGCGTCTGCGCTGTTGTGCTTAGTGGGGCCTGCTGTAGTTGGAAAGTTGTGTACACGCTGACTACGCGGAACTATGTACACATCACGGATGCTTTCAGAAAATTGGCTCAAAATGGTTCAAATGGCTCTGAGCACTATGAGACACAACTGCTGAGGTCATCAGTTACCTAGAACTTAGAACTACTAAAACCTAACTAACCTAAGGACATCAAACACATCCATGCCCAAGACAGAATTCGAACTTGTGACAGTAGCGGCCACGCGGTTTAGATTAGATTAGATTAGATTAGTTTTTCGTTCCATAGATCCATGTTGAGGAGATCCTCGTGGATGTGGAACATGTCATCCTTTTTTTATTTTTTTGAGCTGAAATAACAATACTAATAGTATAAATATATACAACACATCATTTGTTTCTGTTAAAAAATTCGTCAATGGAGTAGAAGGAGTTGTCTACTAGTAAGTCTTTCAGGCTCCTTTTAAACTGATCTCTATTTGTAACTAAATTTTTTTATGTTTGCTGGTAAATTACTGAAGACGAGTGTTCCTGAATAGTGGACCACTTTTTGAACTAATGGGAGTGTTTTTAAGACCTTGTGCAGATCATTTTTGTTCCTGGTATTGTATGTATGAACTGAGCTGTTTGTTGGAAAAAGAGATGTATTATTTAGGACAAATTTCATTAAGGAGTAAATATACTGAGAGGCAGTAGTTAGTATACCCAGTTCTTTGAAGAGGTTTCTACAAGACGTCCGTGAGTTTACTCCACAAATAATACATATTACACGCCTTTGGACTCTGAAAACTTTTGTTTGACTTGAAGAGTTACCTCAAAATATTATACCACATGACATTATGGAATGAAAGTAGGCAAAGTATGCAAGCTTTTTCACTTTTATGTCGCCTATGTCTGATAACACTCGAATTGCAAATACAGATTTGTTAAGGCGTTTCTGAAGATCTGTGGTGTGCTCCTCCCAACTGAATTTATTATCAAGTTGTAATCCCAGGAATTTAAGACTGTCAACCTCTTCTATCTGCTCTTCTTCGTACTTTTTGCATGTGCTGGGTGGAAAGCTCTTACAGGTTCTGAATTGCATATGGTGAGTCTTTTCGAAGTTTAATGTCAGTGAGTTGGCTTTAAACCATTTATTAATATCCATGAAAATATCATTAGCAGATCTTTCTAGAACTACACTCGACATACTATTTATTGCAATACTTGTGTCATCTGCAAACAAAACGAACTCTGCTTCTGGCAGTGTAACTGATGAGACATCATTAATGTACACAAGAAAAAGCAAAGGCCCTAAGATGGATCCTTGTAGGACACCACATGTAATTTTTCCCATTCTGATGATGACTGATGACTTAATACACTAGTCCCTTGCACTGACACCCTGTTTCCTGTTAGCGAGGTATGACTTGAACCATTTTGCAGCACTGCCTGTGACACCATAGAATTCTAATTTATTTAAGAGGATGTTGTGATTTACACAATCGAATGCCTTTGACAAATCACAGAAAATACCTGCTGCTTGTAACTTGTTATTGAATGAATTAAGTACATTTTCACTGTAGGTGTAAATAGCCTTTTCGATATCAGAACCCTTCAGAAATCCAAACTGCGTTCTTGATAATATGTTATTTGTGGTCAGATGGTTGAGAAGCTGCCTGTAGATTACTTTTTCTAAAATTTTTGAGAATGCTGGCAAAACTGAAATCGGTCTGTAGTTTGATAGCATCTCTTTATCCCCTTTCTTGAATAGAGGCTTAACATCTGCATATTTCAGCCAGTCAGGAAATGTCCCAGTTATAATTGACTGGTTACACAAGTAACTTAGAATTGTACTAAACTCACAAGAACATGCCTTAATTGACTTAGTTGATATTTCATCATAGCCACTAGAATGCTTTGTTTTTAAAGATTTTATTATGGAAGTTATTCCTTTTGGTGATGTGAGTGACATATTCATGTACCTGAAGCTATTTGTAAAGGCTAGTTTCAGATATTCAAGGGCATTATTTACTGATCGTGACAATCCCATTCTATCAGTAACGGATATAAAGTACTTGTTAAATAGATTTGCCACACTATGCCCATCGGTTACTAATGTGTCATCTACCCTAAGTGCTATTTGCTCCTGTTCCTTTCTGGTTCTACCAGTCTCCTCTTTCACTATATCCCATATTGTTTTTATTTTGTTCCCTGACATTGCTATCTTCTTCTCATAGTGTATTTGTTTACATGTCTGAATTACTTTTTTTAATATTTTACAGTATTCCTTGTATTTAGCTAAATCATCAGCATTGGAGCTATTCTTGGTCGACAGATACATTTTCCTTTTTGTCTTACAGGAAATCTTTATTCCTTGTGTGATCCATGGTTTTATTACAGACTTCTGTTTAATTTGAGTAACTTTTAGAGGAAAACAGTTTTCAAACATGCTACTGACATTGTTCATGAATGTTTTATATTTTTCATTCATGTCATGAGCACTATAAACATCTTTCCAGTTCATATCTTTGGGCAGTTTTCTAAAACACTCAATTTTTGGTTTATTTAATACTCTCCTGTACTCAGATTTAGCAGTCTTGATAATCTGCTTAGAATTTACATCTGAAACAAGGAGCTGCATGTCATGATCTGATAGTCCATTTATTACAGGTTTTATGATATGATTTTGTTCCTTTGATTTGTCTATAAAAATGTTATCAATGGCTGTCCTTGAGGATTTAGTGATCCTAGTTGGAAAGTTTACAGTGAGAGTTAGATTGAAAGACAACATTACTAACTGTAGTAAATGTTTACTGGACGATTGAATTAGAAAATCTGTATTAAAGTCACCAGCAATCAAACTTTCTTTGTTTCTTACTGTTAAATAGCCCAAAAGAGCTTCTAGATGATTTATGAATAGATTATAATTTCCTGCAAGTGCTCGGTAAAAAATAGTTACTATTATATAGGATCTGTTATGGAACTCTACTTCTGTTGCACATGCTTCTAGATGCTGCTCCAAACAGAATTTATTAATGTCAATGTTCTTGAATTTATGACAGTTTTTAATAAATATGGCAACTCCTCCTCCCTCCATATCTGTTCTGCAGAAGTAGGAAGCTAGATTAAATCCTGAAATGTCTAACATATCTATACCAGTGGTCACTTGATGTTCAGAGTGGCAGATTATGTCAATTTCGTTAGATGAATTCATTTCATCGATACAAATGAGTAGTTCATCAACTTTATTTCTGAGTCCCGGAATGTTCTGGTGGAATAAAGATAACTGATACTGCATACTAATGGGATTATAACTGCTTTGTTGAAGATGAACTGGCAGTTTCTGATTACTTTCTGTTAAACATTGTTTAAATGGAGGCTGTATGCTAAAATCTGACTCCTGTTCATCTATTTTCTCAAACTGAGTCTGTCTGTCAATCTCTCTTAAAACTCGTTTTCTATTACCCTTCCCTATCCTAAAAAAGGCATCCCTCTGACACCTGTGACCACTGGTATTTTACCACTTGTGACAGTGTCCCCCCTTAAGTTTTCTGCAATCAAGCCAGACAGTTTTCCCTTCCCTTTCCTATTGAGGTGAAGGCCATGCCTAGTGTGGTCCCTCCTATCAATAGCATCAACAGGAATCAAACCAATATGGGACCCTACATCCGTCCTAAGCAGCCACTCCAACTCCAAGTTCACCCTCCCTACAGAAGAGTTCAAATGAGGCCGATCATGGCGTCTCAACACAGACACAAATCCCACACTCGTATGCTTCGTTGCTGATGCTACCTTCACCAGGTCACTCTCTATGGAATATTCAGAGTCTCTGTCAGTGCTGTTTCCCGGACCACCCACTATAACCACGGCATCCTCCTTCGTGAAATCCTTGCATAGAGAACCTATATCCTCTGTTACCTGACCCAGATCTGCACTAGGCTTGAAAAAGTTTGTGACCTGGTACTCTGGACTTAGATTTTCCTGCAGTAGTTGGCCAACACCTCTACCATGGGAACTACCTAACAACAGAACTTTCTTTCTCTTTACAAATTTCCCTACCTTTTTCAAGACCTTGAAAGCTTGTTGTGCCCTTTCTACAGCTTCAGCTACATGAGGCTCATCCGATTCTGACTGAGGCAACAAATCAAATCTATTTTCAAGATTTATCACAAAGCTGTCTGATGCTCTCCTTTGCCTGTTCCCCCTATTACCTGTTGCCACTTCCCACCTCTGTTCACCCTTCTCCCTCTTTAACCTGTCCAGATCCTCCCTTGCCTTGTCTAGGTCAGCTTGAAGAGCTGCAATTTTCCCTTCCTGTTCCAGTATTTTCCTATCTCTACTGCAGATTCTACAATACCACTGGTGAGCCTCATTTATGTCCCCATTTCCCACGCCACTACATTCGCCCCAATGAAAGAAACTACAACACCCATCACACCATACCCCGGAACTAACGATCTTACGGCATGTCACACACTTCTCACTCATGGCAAAAACATAAATCGTATAAACTGACTTAAGTACTGGCTAATACGTAAACAAAGGACCCTAGAAACTATTCAGGCAGATATAAATAAGTTGAAAGCGTAATGAATAAAAAACACTGGTGATTACATATAACGTTAAGTCACTGTTTACTTACGATACGCGCGCGTAAAATTAAGCCTAAAGTCTGTGCTATAGGTGCGAGAAGGAAAATAAACTTCTTACCTCGTTTAATCTTATTTAACGCTTCACCAACACTTCCACTAATGTAACAACACTTATAATATATTTATACCAACTGGAAACGTTTACCTATAAGTTTAACTCACTGCTTACTTACGATTCGCGCGCGTGAAATTATGCCTAGAATTCGTGCTACAGGCGCGAGAAGAAAAATACGCTCCTTACATCGTTTAATCTTATTTTATACTTCACTAACACTTCCACTAATATTATATTTATAACACCTGTAGGCGTTTAAAAATAGCTTAATAACAACGCTTTTTATAATTATTTAGTGCAGCAAATACTCGAAGAGTCCGTGGCGGTTCCAGACTGTAGCGCTTAGAACCGCACGGCCTTTCGGAAAATTCTTCGGATCTTAAGAAAGTGTACAAGATTTAGGTCTGGAAAAGACAACACTTAGTCCCGTGATAGTTTAGATCACGAATTAAATTCAGAGCAATGTCGGAGAGTTTTGAAATCAGGTAACTGCCATAATTATGCTTTACTTTCAACTAGATGAAAGCAGGAGTCTTGTGCGTGGTCTGTAAATCGACGTGCCTACAACTCAGAAATTCACGTGTGGGCCGGCGTATCGCGTGGCTAATGTAGAGCCCGCGCCGGAAGCGGTGAGGTCCTGCGGCGGAGGCACAAGGCAGCCCGGGCTGAATATTTCAGGCGGGTGCACAGCCCACTGAGAGTAACTCTCGCCATGCGTGCAGCAGGAAGTGACGTCACGCCGCGATGGCTGCTGAGAGGGACCGCGCCGGCAGTCTGCTGCCTCAGCACCAGCTGCTGCACAGGCGCTCAACTGAGGGGTCGACGTTTTGTCTTTCCGTCATGAGCCATCTCACGATGTGATATGGTCCGCCATGCCTTCCCCTACTGTGAGAACCTCTCCAGTTCAGAGCACCACTTACACCCAACGGCCAGTCTCCGCCTTCCCTTAAAATCTTGATCCTCTACAGTCCCTTTAGTAACATGGAAGTCATTTCCTTATGTCTTGTCACATGTCGTGCCATTCTGTCTTCTCTTCTTGTTAGTGTCCTCCAAATGTTCTTTCAAAATGGATCTGAGCAATGTTCCTTCTTCTCCGATTCTGCTGATAACCTCATCGTTCCTTTTCTTATCAGTCCAGCTAATTTTCAGCATCCTTCTGTAGCACCGCATGTGAAATACTTGATCGCTTTTCTCTGCCGATTTCCTCACATGCTGCTACTCACTGTCATAGAATGGTGTGCTCCAAATGGACATTCTCAGAAATTTCTTCCCCATTTTAGGTCAATGTTTGAAACGATTAGACTTCTTTTCGGTCTGTAATGTTCTTTCTGCAGGTGCTAGTCTGTTTTCTATATCATATTCTGCTACACGACCGTCTTTGCGGAAACACGCCCGAAACGTATGGAGAATCATAATGCAAAGACCCATTCTATCAGAACGATTAATCGACGCCGAGAAATATGATACATAACAGTACTAGCGATTTTCGGTAGCTGACTAACATAATTTATTCTTCATCCACTCTTTCATTCCAATCTGCATGCGTTATATAAAGGAGAGGACGCCGACAGCAATTTGGGACGAAGTGAAAAAATCTGTGTGAAATCTTACAGGACTGAACTGCTAAGGTCATCAGTCCCCAAGCTTACACACTACTTAACCTAAATTAACCCAAACAAAAACCAAAAATCCCATGCCCGAGGGAGGACTCGGACCTCCGCCGTGATCAGCCGCACAGTCCATGACTGCAGCGCCTGAGACCGCTCGGCTTATCCCGCGCGGCGCGGCGAACTGACAAAGTTTTGGAGATACGTAGACCACCACACTTGGAGTGGTTCTCGGAACGGAGTGCCAGGAAGGGTGCAGGTTAGTGCTCGCAGGGTACCGCCGATGTGTGCTCGAAGAACCACAGGCAACCGCAGATAAGATTTCCTGTGACGTAACACCCCCAGCCACGACCGCTTTTACATCCCAGATGTGGAATGAAACGGAACTCTGTTTTATCTAAGTCCCAGACAGCACCATTGTGCACCAAATGTAGAAAGCTGTGTTTTCTCCCAAAAACGCCAGATACCATAGATGTTATCGCTAAAACGGAGTGGGAACCTGCAACTTAGGGACAATTTGAAGGTGCGAGGCGCTGTTGGATATTGGTTTCACAAAAACCAACATAAGAAGTGCCAAGATTTGCTAATACGAATAAACTAGAGGTTAGAGAGACAAACTCGATAGTGACGATGAGGACCCCACAGAGAGAGATGGGGAGTGAGATCTTTTTTCAGTGCTTACTCGTTAACCGCCTAAAGAATTCGCCAATGACGGGATCAGAATTTTGGTTGGTAGGTTGATTAGAGGGAGGATACCAAACAGTGAGGTCATCGGTCCATTCGGATTAGGAAAGGATGGGGAACGAAGTCGGTCATGTGTTTTCAAAAGAACCATCCCGGCCCTAGCCTGAAGCGATTTAGCGACATCAAGGGAAACATAAGTCAGGATTTCCGGACGCCGGTTTGAACAATCATTCTCCCGAATGCGAGTCTAGCGTGCTAAATACTATTCCACCTCGATCGGTGATCAGAGTTCTCTGAACATTATTACCAGTTGGTGCACAGAAGATCCATAGCCCTGTCAATCCAAATAGAGTAAAAAGTAAAAACACGGAAATGCAAGTTTTTCTACTTCTTTGGGGAGAGCCGTCAGCTGCTCCCGTTGGACTTCAGCCTTGCTGGGTTGCCAGAGCATAAGTATTGAAGGACGTAGAGAGGTTTCGGACTGATTCGCACTTATCCATTGCCTAGTGTCGTAAGTGTGCCGCCAGTGACTGGTTCTGTAGCCACTTCAGTCTCCACTGACAGTTTACTATGGTGAGATCGAGCCGCAACCGTGAAATGATGGATAACGCCATTAAAGATATTTTATAGAATTTCATAACTTCAAGCGTCACTTTGAAGACCACCCTTGAGATTTAGTGGCCAGTTTGCTTTAAAGTACGAC
The DNA here is from genome assembly GCF_023897955.1 of Schistocerca gregaria. Lineage (NCBI taxonomy): Eukaryota > Metazoa > Arthropoda > Insecta > Orthoptera > Acrididae > Schistocerca > Schistocerca gregaria. The sequence goes on along the minus strand of NC_064920.1, from coordinate 299,330,579 downwards.
CACAGATTCAACGCATTCCTTTCTTCAGTACTGTCTGTCTTTACTGGTAATATCATGACAATCACATCACAACTTCGTAATCGCAGTTGTTTCATATGCGCGAATGGTAGAATCTTACCACAGACCCTTTTATTGTGCCAAGGTTTTACTAGAACATTTACAATTGTTTGTCAAATGTTTTCTTTGATGGAATAAACTCAATCAACTGTGATTTTTATTTCATTTAATAGCCTTTTAATTCCTAATTCACTGTATTCAAGAGTGTTTGATTATAAAAGGCTAGATTCAGGCCCAAATTTCCACACCTCCAACTTAAATCACGCAACCGTAAGCTGTTAACTTGCTTCGGCTGTCACAGGGCTGTGTTAATTTACCGTCAACACAGAAAATTTCTTCACTTCGTTGTTTCCTGGTCCCAGTTTTGACGATAATTGTGTCACTGACCACATTTCTGCTATTCCTCATTATTTTCGTCTTTTTTCGGTTTACACTCAGTCAATATTCTGTGCTGAATAGTCTTTTCATTCTCTGCAGTATGTCCGACAATTCTTCCTCGCATTCATTGAGGACAGCAATCTCTTCCGCGAATACTATAGTTGACATTCTTTCATCCTGAATTTTTATTCAACTTCTGAACCTATCTTTTATTTCTGTCATTGCCTCTTCGATGTACAGATTGGCCAGTATGATAGAAAGATTGCATCTCTATCTTGCAGTCTTTTTACTTGAGGTCTTCCAGTCATGTTGTTCCTTCTTGATTCTTATACATACATTCCTGGAAATGGAAAAAAGAACACATTGACACCGGTGTGTCAGACCCACCATACTTGCTCCGGACACTGCGAGAGGGCTGTACAAGCAATGATCACACGCACGGCACAGCGGACACACCAGGAACCGCGGTGTTGGCCGTCGAATGGCGCTAGCTGCGCAGCATTTGTGCACCGCCGCCGTCAGTGTCAGCCAGTTTGCCGTGGCATACGGAGCTCCATCGCAGTCTTTAACACTGGTAGCATGCCGCGACAGCGTGGACGTGAACCGTATGTGCAGTTGACGGACTTTGAGCGAGGGCGTATAGTGGGCATGCGGGAGGCCGGGTGGACGTACCGCCGAATTGCTCAACACGTGGGGCGTGAGGTCTCCACAGTACATCGATGTTGTCGCCAGTGGTCGGCGGAAGGTGCACGTGCCCGTCGACCTGGGACCGGACCGCAGCGACGCACGGATGCACGCCAAGACCGTAGGATCCTAGCTGTAATCGTAGCAGGACAGCTTCGTAGCATTTATCGACTTAGAAAAAACGTTGGTCCATGTAAAATTGAACAGATTGTTCGATATTCTTAGAAAAATAGGTCTTAAGCTGCGAGAAAAGGCGGGTAATATAAAATACACTCCTGGAAATTGAAATAAGAACACCGTGAATTCATTGTCCCAGGAAGGGGAAACTTTATTGACACATTCCTGGGGTCAGATACATAACATGATCACACTGACAGAACCACAGGCACATAGATACAGGCAACAGAGCATGCACAATGTCGGCACTAGTACAGTGTATATCCACCTTTCGCAGCAATGCAGGCTGCTATTCTCCCATCGAGACGATCGTAGAGATGCTGGATGTAGTCCTGTGGAACGGCTTGCCATGCCATTTCCACCTGGCGCCTCAGTTGGACCAGCGTTTGTGCTGGACGTGCAGACCGCGTGAGACGACGCTTCATCCAGTTCCAAACATGCTCAATGTGGGACAGATCCGGAGATCTTGCTGGCCAGGGTAGTTGACTTACACCTTCTAGAGCACGTTGGGTGGCACGGGATACATGCGGACGTGCATTGTCCTGTTGGAACAGCAAGTTCCCTTGCCGGTCTAGGAATGGTAGAACGATGGGTTCGATGACGGTTTGGATGTATCGTGCAGTATCCAGTGTCCCCTCGACGATCACCAGAGGTGTACGGCCAGTGTAGGAGATCGCTCCCCACACCATGATGCCGGGTGTTGGCCCTGTGTGCCTCGGTCGTATGCAGTCCTGATTGTGGCGCTCACCTGCACGGCGCCAAACACGCATACGACCATCATTGGCACCAAGGCAGAAGCGACTCTCATCGCTGAAGACGACACGTCTCCATTCGTCCCTCCATTCACGCCTGTCGCGACACCACTGGAGGCGGGCTGCACGATGTTGGGGCGTGAGCGGAAGACGTCCTAACGGTGTGCGGGACCGTAGCCCAGCTTCATGGAGACGGTTGCGAATGGTCCTCGCCGATACCCCAGGAGCAACAGTGTCCCTAATTTGCTGGGAAGTGGAGGTGCGGTCCCCTACGGCACTGCGTAGGATCCTACGGTCTTGGCGTGCATCCGTGCATCGCTGCGGTCCGGTCCCAGGTCGACGGGCACGTGCAACTTCCGCCGACCACTGGCGACATCATCGATGTACTGTGGAGACCTCACGCCCCACGTGTTGAGCAATTCGGCGGTACGTCCACCCGGCCTCCCGCATGCCAACTATACCCCCTCGCTCAAAGTCCGTCAACTGCACATAAGGTTCACGTCCACGCTGTCGCGGCATGCTACCAGTGTTAAAGACTGCGATGGAGCTCCGTATGCCACAGCAAACTGGCTGACACTGACGGCGGCTGTGCACAAATGCTGCGCAGCTGGCGCCATTCGACGGCCAACACCGCGGTTCCTGGTGTGTCCACTGTGCCGTGCGTGTGATCATTGCTTGTATAGCCCTCTCGCAGTGTCCGGTGCAAGTACGGTGGGTCTGACACACCGGTGTCAATGTGTTCTTTTTTCCATTTCCAGGAGTGTATGTGGTATATTTCCCTGTCTCCGAGCCTTTAACACATATATCTCCTTTTCGCTATTATCATTTGAAGTTTGCAGTATGTATTCTGCCGTCTCATTCCTACTGCAGACCCCATATTCTCCTACAATACTGTCTTCTGATATTCCCCTTCTACAGCGTCCTAATCGCCATGATTATTAGATTTTTATCTCCCTTTAGTACTGTGTTATAGGTTCGATATGCTCACATACTTTATCTATCGCTTCATCATTTTCTTGTGGCGTTAGTATGCATACCTGACCTACTGTTGTTGACGTTGGTTTGCTGTCGAGTCTGATGAGAATAAATCTCGTACTGAATTGTTCAAGCAACTCACTCTCTGTCTTACCTTCCTACTCATAAAGAAACCTACTCCAGATATACCGTATCCTGCTGCCGTTGATGTTACCCTCTATTCATCTGAGTAGAAATCTTTATATTCTTTCCATTTCTCTTCATTGATCTAAACTGAGCCTTGGCAAAAAAAAACTATGTATTCAAATTTTTGTTGGTTTTCAAGTACACCCTAAGGAAAAAGAAGCCTCGCACCACGAAGGAATTATCCGAATGGGTTGGAAATCGGTAGACGTGATATCCATGCACAGACAAACGACTGATTGCAGGTTCAGAAAAATTGGATGATTTATTCCAAAGGAACAGCTTCACAAATTGAGCAAGTCAATAGCGCGTTGGTCCACCGCTGGCACTTATGCAAGCAGTTATTGGGATTGGCATTGGTAGATGGAGTCGTTGGATGTCGTTCTGAGGTATATAGTGCCAAATTCTGCCCAACTGACCCATTAGATCGAAAGAATCCCGAGATGGTTGGAGGGCCCCGCCCATAATGTTCCAGACGTTCTCAACGGTGGAGAGATCCAGCTATCTTGCTGGCCAACAGCAGGAACACCCTCCCTGTGTGGGCGCGCATTATCAAAAAATGGTTCAAATGGCTCTGAGCACTATGGGACTTAACTGCTGTGGTCATCAGTCCACTAGAACTTAGAACTATTTAAACCTAACTAACCTAAGGACATCACACACATCCATGCCCGAGGCAGGATTCGAACCTGCGACCACAGCGGTCGCGCGGTTCCACACTGTAGCGCCTAGAACCGCTCGGCCACTACGGCTGGCGCGCGCGTTATCCTACTTAAATGTAAGCTTGCTATGAAGAGCAAGGAAACGGAGCGTGGAATATCGTCGACGTACCGTTGCGCTGTAAGGGTGCCGCGGATGTCAACCAAAGGGGTTGCTCTCCGTTGAGGTGCTCCTCCCCTCTATCCATCTCCCTCTTCAGATCTTCTTCCCCCCTCTCTCTCTCTCCCCATCTTTTCGTTTTTCGATTTTCTGTCCATTTGCTCCCCTTCTCTTTGTGTCCATTTCCCCATTACCCTCTCTCTGCTCATCCCTTCCTTCTCCCTATCTGTTTCCATCTCCTCCTTGTCCCACTTTGTCTATTTCCTATTTCCTCCTCAACACTTTCCTACAAGTCATCACCCCCACCTCAATATGACGTTGCTAGTTCTCACTCCTACAGTATTTCTTACCAGATAGTAAGTAACATGTACACCACGTTTGACTGATATCATTTCAGGGGTTTTGGAGGAGCTTCTTACCCATGGCTTTGCCCGCGTTCGCACATATCACAAAATAATTCACTTATACTTAACATATTTTACACGTATTTGTACACGTATTCCACCAGTATCTATTAAGTGTTTTTGTTAGTTATTTCGTTATCACACAGCTCAATGTTTATGATGTCATACATCCTGAACTATGTGTTGCACGATGATATATTGTTGCAGTCCCATTCAGTGGTATATCTGAATAATGTCTGCAAAATGTGTTACAAATAGAGTTAGTAGTAAAGAAGTAATAAATGCAAAGGTCATGCCTGATGCGGGAGCTTTACTGCATGAACAGCGACTATGTCGAAAGCAATTGACATTTTCCCTTTTTTTTTGGGGGGGGGGGGGGTGTCAGCGAGAAAATTTCTCGTAAAGGTTTGAAATTAGTTGCAAAGTTTGTTGCTAATCATTAGGTGTTCTCATACTCAAATCCTGGACGAATGTGGTATGGCTATCTGAGCGACGTGAGCTACGAGACTTTTTCACCCCTAACTCTTTCAGATGTAGGTGGTTCTTACCCCACAGTTGTTCTTACCCCACAGCGATTCTTTGCAGACAGTAAATGATATGTGTGGCAAGTTTAGTTTAAAGCGATACAATGGTTTAACAGGAGATATGCAACGTACATGCATTCACATTTTTAATATGTATTGATTTGTACAGAAGCTAGACTGCAATCGTAATTATCGAAGGACGTGAAAGCGAAGCAGTAGTTGAGCGAGTGAGAGTGGGTGGTAGTCCATCCCAAATATTCAGCCTGTACAGTCATCAAACATTAAAGGAAACCAAATAGAATTCTGGAAACTGAATTAAGGAAAAATAAAATAAATGAGTGCTGCCAACGACACTAATTCCGTGATGCGTAGAAACGGACATGGAAGTACACTTCAACGGATAACATAGTGTTTTGGAAAGAGATTATAAGTTAAACATCAACAAAATTAAAGCAACGGTAGTAAAACGTAGATAAATTACTCGCAAAACATCCGATGCTGAATGAATTACGTTGGGATATGAATACCAAGACTAGTACATGAATTTTGCAAAATAGCTGATGATGACCTCAGTAGAGAGGATATAAAATACAGACAGATCGCAGTAAAATAAATATTTTTGGAAAAGAGGAATTTACAGCACATAGTCTACCATCTTTTAGTTTGTATCCCTATACAGATCGAAAGACCGTACTTTTTCATCTTGAGGGTCTTTTAATTCGCCACAGATTCTGGTAATTCGTTTTTACTTTGAGAGATAGCTGACAGAATTCTACAAACTGAGTTGTTTCCATATTTCTCAGATCGTTGAGATACAGAAATAAAATACTTTGGCTACTTTCAGTCTCAGTTGCTCATTATTAAAACTATACGGAATTGCAACTCAAGTGATGATTTTTTTTCTCCCTGTAGTTTTTACACCTTTTTTTACTCAGATAAGTGTCGTCAGTGAGTAACACATAGCTTGTTTTGTTGCAATGTAAAAATGTTGTTCTTTTCTGAAAAACATGGTAGAGATTATAGACGTTCATCTAATTCTAATGCAGTCTAAAGTACGACAGAATCCTGGAACAGCGTATTATTAAACTAGCAGCTAAGGAAAGAAAGTTCATCAGCTTATGGAAAAGCCCATTCTCAATGCAAAAATAAACATATAATTTCTTCACCTACGTTGCTGCAAATCTCAATGCAATTCTGTATCACCAACAACCGTCGCCCATTAGAAACTGCCTTATTCTGTCAGTAAAACCTGTAGTTACTTGCATTGGAATGGAATGTAGTCGAGTTAAGTCTTGTGATGCTGAGGGAATTAGATTAAGAAATGAGACACTTAAAGTAGTAAAGGAGTTTTGCTATTTGGGGAGAAAAATAACTGATGATGGTCGAAGTAGAGAGGATATAAAATGTAGACTGGTAATGGCAAGGAAATCGTTTGCGGAGAAGAGAAATTTGTTAACATCGAGTATAGATTTAAGTGTCAGGAAGTCGTTTCTGAAAGTATTTGTATGGAGTGTAGCCATGTATGGAAGTGAAACATGGACGATAAATAGTTTGCACAAGAAGAGAATAGAAGCTTTCGAAATGTGGTGCTACAGAAGAATGCTGAAGATTAGATGGGTAGATCACATAACTAATGAGGAGGTATTGAATAGAATTGGGGAGAAGAGGAGTTTGTGGCACAACTTGACTAGAAGAAGGGATCGGTTGGTAGGAAATGTTCTGAGGCATCATGGGATCACAAATTTAGCATTGGAGGGCGGCATAGAGGGTAAAAATCGTAGAGGGAGACAAAGAGATGAATACACTAAGCAGATTCATAAGTATGTTGGTTGCAGTAAGTACTGGGAGATGAAGCTTGCACAGGATAGGGTGGCATGGAGAGCTGCATCAAACGAGTATCAAGACTGAAGACAACAACCACAACTTGCATTTCACGATAGGTTTCGAAATTTTGCTTATTAACCGTATGGAATAAAACTGACCGCTGTGCATGCTGTCACTTGTGAAAGTGTTAATGAAATGCAATGGATGTTACGAATATGTCATACAAACTTCATTATCTGCATGTATCAGCAGAACTCAGTGAGCTACACACAGTCCATCTACTCGAGACTCAGGATAAGTATAGACCTCCTCACAAGTGTAAACTATGATTCAATATGTTAGCTACATTTAGTACGCAGCAATTTTAGACCCGAAAAGAACCACATGCAAACTCATAGTGAGCCCTATATTGCATTAAAAACTATTCGAATAAAATGTACTACGTTATTTAATTTCGAAATATTACAATAACTATGATCGTTAACGAAATTACAGACAATTCGTGATAAAGCTGACGAATGAGTGTATGAGATGTGAGATAATCACACTTTGTCGGTCAAGAAAGGCAGTAGAGGAACAGGCGAGTAAGTGGCATTCCGTTTCGTCTCGTGGGTTAACCTCAGTTTTGTGTGAGTCCCCGCCTTGCAGGCTGTGACATCAGACGCCAAACAGGGCTCCTGCAGGTAGCACTGAGAGAACCTGGCAAGTGAGGTAGCGCTGGCACTGTCACAGAAAATATGCGTAGCTCCCTGTAAACAAGGCAGCTGGCAGCCAGCAGAGCATGCTTGGGAGCTGTCATCCAAGCCAGTAGGAGAGCTAATGGCGAATTTTGGAGCGTGTGAGATGGGCTTTACCATACGGGAAAGGCCAATGCTGACGTCCTAGTCACGTGACTAGCCATCGTGTGTCATTCCCTGTGGTAATGGGATCGCCCTCTTTCCGAAATAGGTCCTACCTCTGAAGAACATACATATTATATTTATTCACTTTTGAGTCCTTCCCCGGGTTCCCGGGTTCGATTCCCGGCGGGGTCAGGGATTTTTCTGCCTTGTGATGTGTGTTGTGTGATGTCCTTAGGTTAGTTAGGTTTAAGTAGTTCTAAGTTCTAGGGGACTGATGACCATAGCTGTTAAGTACCATAGTGCTCAGAGCCATTTGAACCTTTTTTTTTCAGTCCTTCTATACCACCCAGCGTACAGTAAATGGCATTTTAGAATTTTTCTTCAGCTTTTATTTGTGCCCAATTAAATTTTAGTGTTTCAGAATCAACTTTTTTTTTCTACACAGTTCAACTAGTTCCAGCCCCCATCAAGGTTCCTGTCATGTCAGCTGTCCAGTCATGAATTTTCTGCCAGCATTCCCTACTGTGCTACTCTTCCTTTTTCTTTCGGATATTCTTTCACCGCTGTGACTATACTTGTACTGCCTCTACTAGGAAATGACTGCATCTACATCTACATCTACATGACTACTCTGCAATTCACATTTAAGTGCTTGGCAGAGGGTTCATCGAACCACAATCATACTGTCTCTCTACCATTCCATTCCCTAACAGCGCGCGGGAAAAACGAACACCTAAACCTTTCTGTTCGAGCTCTGATTTCTCGTATTTTATTTTGATGATCATTCCTACCTATGTAGGTTGGGCTCAACAAAATATTTTCGCATTCGGAAGAGAAAGTTGGTGACTGAAATTTCGTAAAAAGATCTCGCCGCGACGAAAAACGTCTTTGCTGTAATGACTTCAATCCCAATTCGCGTATCATATCTGCCACACTGTCTCCCCTATTACGTGATAATACAAAACGAGCTGGCATTTTTTGCACCCTTTCGATGTCCTCCGTCAATCCCACCTGGTAAGGATCCCACACCGCGCAGCAATATTCTAACAGAGGACGAACGAGTGTAGTATAAGCTGTCTCTTTAGTGGACTTGTTGCATCTTCTAAGTGTCCTGCCAATGAAACGCAACCTTTGGCTCGCCTTCCCCACAATATTATCTATGTGGTCTTTCCAACTGAAGTTGTTCGTAATTTTAACTCCCAGGTACTTAGTTGAATTGACAGCCTTGAGAATTGTACTATTTATCGAGTAATCTAATTCCAACGGATTTCTTTTGGAACTCATGTGGATCACCTCACACTTTTCGTTATTTAGCGTCAACTGCCACCTGCCACACTATACAGCAATCTTTTCTAAATCGCTTTGCAACTGATACTGGTCTTCGGATAACCTTACTAGACGGTAAATTACAGCATCATCTGCGAACAACCTAAGAGAACTGCTCAGATTGTCATCCGGGTCATTTATATAGATCAGGAACAACAGAGGTCCCAGGACGCTTCCCTAGGGAACACCTGATATCACTTCAGTTTTACTCGATGATTTGCCGTCTATTACTACGAACTGCGACCTTCCCGACAGGATATCAGGAATCCAGTCGCACAACAGAGACGATACGCCATAGGTCCGCAGCTTGATTTGAAGTCGCTTGTGAGGAACGGTGTTAAAAGCTTTCCGGAAATCTAGAAATACGGAATCAACTTGAGATCCCCTGTTGATAGCGGCCATTACTTTATGCGAATACATAGCTAGCTGCGTTGCACAAGAGCGATGTTTTCTGAAACCATGCTGATTACGTATCAATAGATCGTTTCCTTCGAGGTGATTCATAATGTTTGAATACAGTATATGCTCCAAAACTCTACTGCAAACCGACGTCAATGATATAGGTCTGTAGTTACATGGATTACTCCTACTACCCTTCTTAAACACTGGTGCGACCTGCGCAATTTTTCAATCTGTAGGTACAGACCTATCGGTGAGCGAGCGGTTGTATATGAGTGCTAAGTAGGGAGCTATTGTATCAGCGTAATCTGAAAGGAACCTAATCGGTATACAATCTGGACCTGAAGACTTGCCCGTATCAAGCGATCTGAGTTGCTTCGCAACCCCTAAGGTATCTACTTCTAAGAAACTCATGCTAACAGCTGTTCGCATTTCAAATTCTGGAATATTCCATTCGTCTTCCTTGGTGAAGGAATTTCGGAAAACTGCTTTCAATAACTCCGCTTTAGCGGCACAGTCGTTGGTAACAGTACCATCGGCACTGCGCAGCGAAGGTATTGACTGCGTCTTGCCGCTTGTGTACCAGTAGTGATACACTCCGCCATGCACCATATGGTAGCCTGCCAAGTGGATATAGATGGGTATGTGCAACGAAATTTGTAGTTTGATATGTACAGAGTCTCCCAAAACATCGCCGACAAGCTTCAGGTATAGGTTCCTTACAACAAAACAAGAAAAAAGTGTCTAATAAACTTAGGCTGTAAAATAATATCTTAAGAGCTATGAGCACTATTTCATCTACGATACTATGAAACATATCCCTTCTGCTTCAAGGACTTTGCTTTCCATATTTTGGGACGGGTGGTACGGACCAAAACAAGAAAAAAGCTCTGGTAAACATAGATTCTAAAATGCACATGCTATGAGCATTTGTTCATTAGAAGAGATGTGTTTCACACTAGCGAAGATGAGCATGTGCTTGTAGCTCTTAAGCTATGCGTTTTAGACCCCACGTTTATTAAAAAAAATTCTTGGTTTGATCGATACTACCTCCTCCCAAAATATGGAAAGCAAAATCCTTGCCCGCCGCGGTGGTCTCGTGGTTCTAGGCGCGCAGTCTGGAACCGCGCGACTGCTACGGTCGCAGGTTCGAATCCTGCCTCGGGCATGGATGTGTGTGATGTCCTTAGGTTAGTTAGGTTTAAGTAGTTCTAAGTTCTAGGGGACTGATGATCACTGCTGTTAAGTCCCGAAGATGGATAAGTGTTCATAGCTCTTAAGGAATGGATTTTAGAGCCTATATTTACTAGACACCTTTTTTGCATGAGAAACCTGTACCTAAAGCTCGTTGGTGTATTTTTGAGACACCCTGTATATATAGGATGTAACGGGTGCAAGTGCAGATATTTATATAAGTGGTACTATAATATGAACACACATCACTGAGTTGGTTGTTTTTTCTTTGCATTAAATAGTATTTCCACGAACACGTCACAAAGTTTCTAACCTGATGTTTTCTGCACAGACGTAACTCCACCACCAAGTGGACTAAGCCTGTCACTATAGAATTATCATTTCGCGTTCATCTCTCCAGACATCAACACCTTATCTGCTGCCCAGGGGCGAAAATAAGCATTAATGGCTTCCTCTTTCACGTGTACTTGGAGGCATTACCAAATCTAAAAACATACAGTTTGTAACAGCTATAATAATTATTCTAAAAATGATGTAATGTCGTTCACTATAGCGTTCTCAGTCCCTAATAGAAATATCTGCACATATACCAATTGAACCCTGTATATCATTAGTGAAAATTACTCAGATGTCATACAAATGGTCGATACTTGACTGAAGTTAAAGGAAGGGCTGTGGGAAGACACGAAGTTCATGTAGCCAGCAGTGCACTGTCTTCATTTTTGCGCTTTTTGAGCCGCTTCAAGTTGTTATCGACGTCCTATGCGAGCTGATGTAGCGTTCTCGGCAGCTGTGAGACCGCTACTGAATTTAGCGGATTTTTCCTCACATTACCTGACCGTCAGTCGACGCAGAAGAAGACGCAGAAGAAGCACCAATGCCTTGTACTTTCGGTTATTAACTGGAATAATTTTGAATATTATTTTGTTGCGTGTAACGACTCCGTAGAGATCTTCGGTCCTGACTGACTAGTAGGGGTTTCCAGCCTGACAGAGTGGTTCCTACAGTTGAAACACGTATACGTATTATGGATATGCTTAAGGAACTCAAATTGTTATTCCTGGATGGAAGGTGACATTCTTTGCGATGAAAATCATTGATAAAATTTAGAGAGCAGCATTTGAAGCTGCCTGCAGAGCGATTCTGCTGCCACCATCGTACGTTTCGTACATGGACAGCGAAGAAAAGAGGAGATAAATTAGGGCTCATACGAAGGCTTATAGATGGCCTTTTATCCCTCAAACTGTTTGCGAATGGAACAGGAAAGGAAATGACTAGTAGTGGTACCGAGTACCCTCCGCCACGCACCATGCGATGACTTGTGCAGTATTTATGTAAATGTAGCGATCACGTTGCTTCCTAAATTCGCAGTTGAACGTGATGGTGGAGTAACATACTAATCCACGAGGGAGTATTTTCAGTTACTGGATGTTTACACTGATGTGCCAAAACATTATGACCATCTGGTTAACAGCTTGTTTGTCCGTCTTTGGAACACATCACTGATTGTGCATATCAGGGATCCAACCGTTTGTTGGTAGGTCTGGGGAGGTCTGTGGCATTAGATGTCTACACACAGGTCATGTAATGCGCGTAAATAACGGGCCCCTGATTTGCGTGCACGGTGATCGCGCCCTATAGATGGGTTCCGTAAGATTTACAATAGGCGAATTTGGTCGCCGAGACATGATCCTCAAACAACTGTAGCACGATTCTGGCTCCAAGACACGGACAATAATTCTGCTCAAAGACAGAAAGCATGAAGTCATGTAAGGTGGTTCGCAGCTGTCGGCGTGTTTTCAGTTACTACCACAGGTCCTATGCAAGCGCTGGAGAACGTCTCCCATAACATAATACTGCTCCCACCAGCCTGTGTTCGTGACGCGTTGCACATTTCGAGCCGCCGGTCACCTTGATGAAGGCGTTTTTGGAGACGACCACCGACATAGTGTAGCAAAATTGTGATTCACTCGAAGAGCCGACACGTTTCCATTGATCGACGGTCGAATCCCAATGGTGCCGTGTCCATTGCAATCGCAGTTGACGATGTCGTTGGATCGACTTGTGAACACACAAGAGTGGTCTGCTGCGGAGCTCCATATTCAGCAACGTACGATGAACGGTGTTCCGAAACACTCGTGCGTGCACCAGCTCTGTGCTCTTTCGGCAGAGATGCCACAATTCACCATCTCTCCTTCTTTACAGAGCAGATACGTCTCCGAAGCCGTAGACGTCCAACCGTTTAGTTTCTGGAGTAGTTCCACTGTCCTACCTCTTTCCGTAGATGCACAGGACAGTAGCACGTGAACATTCGACCAACTTCGCCGTTTTCGAGATACTCGTTCACAGGCTCTACATAATAATAAGCTGGCCTTTGTCAAAGTCGCTTATCTCAACGGCTTTCCCCATTTGCAGCCCATATCTTGGCTAGGGTGATCCCCCGTCCGTATATGCTCCGCTTACATAGTTTTGTTACCACGTCAATTGCCCGCGACGCCATCAGGCAGCATCCAACGCCGAGGTGGCAGTGGTCATAATGTTTTGGCTTATCACCGTGTGTCAGGATAAATTCAAAGACAAGAACGTAAAGGTATTAAGATAAAACAATTACTTTACTGTCAGTTCTTCCTAGCGGTGTATACGTATCTATAGGTTGCCAGTAAGTGGCGAATTCGTAAAAACAGTAGGTGATGTGAGCAGTCTAATCCTTACTAAATTGGGTGTTAAGACATTCATCCGCCGGACCCATCAGTTACATCTGCTATACTACTCGCCTATATCGGTCACGGAATGCTTTTCGAAACAGGTTTGAAACCTTTTCCTACATTTCCATATACTTTCACTCAATCCGACTCTATTTTGCGGAAAATGAAATATTTCCATGCACATATCATTATGAGTGATAGTAACTATGCCCATTATATGTAAGATGGGAGAAAATAAGTTTGCCATCTCTTTCGGCACTTCATTATACACATAATAAATTTAAGAGACGATATATTATCAACAAAGGCAATGGTAAGGCTGCATTAAGTAGTGTTTGTTCACGTACAGAACGTAATGCGATCCATCGAGCATTACCGACAGTCCTCAAAGATCACAAAAGTATGAAAAGCACTACGATCAGATTAGTGAATAGCGACTTGACCTCCCAATTTTGCACGGGCTACAGCGCGTGTTTGCATGTGTATCACAGATACGGATATCGAGTGTAGTTGATACGTTTAGCATGGTGATTTGCAGCAAGACCACAATACGCATTTGCCTCAGAAAAACGTGCCTCTTCGAGGAAAGATAACCACTAAGACGGGTATAACATTGGCGATTGGCCGTAGCCTTCTTATTTCCGAAACAGCTGTTCGAATTGCAGATTAGTGGTTCAGGGGTGCTTCTGTTCGGCTAGGTGAATATCGATGAATTCAAATCGGCTACCAAGAGAGGAAGGGTGAAGGTCGCCTCACTGCGTGAATTGCAAAAGGCCATCACCCTTTGTTCCTACTAAAATGTTTGAAAGTTTTTTTCCGTATCTTAATTCCTGACCGTTCGTGAGATACTGATTCATTTTCAACGCTTGCGAAATATGTCTACGAATTACTGTCTCAAACATTTCAACAGTCGTTTAGTCGTTTTGATGATATTGCAGTGAAACTGAAACGAATGAGAAAACTTTAATATGCCTAATTAATGGTGTTGAAATGCTGTGTATTATCACATTATCTTTCGGAATATGAAGTAAAAAATAAAATGAACTGTGGTATCCATTTTGTCACCAATTGACAATATATTTCTGCTTCATAGCTACAACATTTATTGCATTTGATGTAGTATTATATTATTAATCTTTAATTGTAATCTCAGACCACAAAAAATCCAAATGTTGTGTTTATTCGCTGTTGGCACTCTTTTTCATCGATAATTATTATACTTCTAACCAAATAATTAATGTGCTAACAATGCCCATGACACTTTTTTGCATGGTGGCGCGGAGGGCGAATCAGTGGAAGAATGTCTAATGAAGTGTGATGTAACACAATAAATAATGGCATAATTATGATCTAGCTGGTAAATGTAAATGTCATGTGACTAGAGCCTCCCGTCGGGTACACCGTACACAAGTAATTACCAGAGCAACAGAAGGTGAACTACTATAGCTCTTTCCGCTCACGAGAGAGACACAACCGCTTTTTCTTTGCGCATTTATTGCCATAGCATGGAAATTAACTCCAGATTTTGGTCTCCATTCAAATAATTATCTGTCCCGCCTCCTACAGATGTCTTAGTAGTTTGCAATGGGAAATAAGAAATATCGTGTGTGTTAAAATGGCATCACTAGCAGATCATGTGAATTCAGGACAAACCAGCCGCATTGTGCGTGATCCGTGAATGTAAAAAATAAAGCAGTAAATTGGGACTTGCTGGCATACAAGCGTTGTACACAGTCAGGACGGATACATATACCATATATGTTATTACAACAGTATTAATATCACTCAAACTGATGCCTGGGAGTTCTTTTCAAACCTGCAGGAATTTACAGTACTATTTATACCGAATGCGATATGAACATGTCAAAGAAGATGCTTAAGGTTTTGAATTAAAGTGGTTATCGTATTACAAGCGGTCAAAGCTCTTTATGATGTATAGAAAGCGTATCATAAACCAAATAACTACGTTTAAAATTAAAAAGAAACGGTCGAGTAACACGGAATCAAGTGATGAGAACAAAGTTGCAAAAGGCGTATTCTCTTTGACGTTAATCAAAAGGCTATTCAATCAGAAAATGTATGTTGCTTATTTCGCTGATGCGATGGAACAGATTTATTAACTTCAAAACGAATGCTACTGATGAAGTTGTTAAATCAATGCGTGTTTATTGAATTTTCTGTTTCCATTTATTTACACGTAACGGAAGAGCGGATTCTACTTTTTTAATCGTTATGTTTATTCACAGGTTTATTTTTCCTCCAAACAGATATTTGATCTCTCTACTGCATAAAACTGAATAACTGGCTAACTAGTTATGTAACTAACAGCTCACGTGACTGCAAACATATGGGTATTCCATACACTGTTCGCTTTAGTATTATTTTATCAGTTAACACAAGTGACGACCTATCATCAGATCTTTGCAGTTCACACGGCAGTTTTGACTTTGAAAATCTTAAATATCATCTTTATTCCCATAATCATAAGTATCTTCTTCCTCGGTGTGTACTTCTCCCTGCTCCATGTTATTTCATTACGAAGTGTTAACTGTAGGAGTCTGTGCATTTCAAGACGGAGTAATATTAACTATCCGAGGCAACCAGTTTTATTTTTCTTCACTTACAATTGTTACCCCTTTTCCTCTGTTTCTCGCTATGCCACATCCTGGAAAGTGGCAGTCCAAGAGATCATGAGTGTACAAGCTGCTGGTACATTACTCAGAGATGTTAAATATTTTCATTGTGATCTCGTTCAATAATCATGCTTCAAATTTATTCAGCAGAATACTGTATTTAGTTAAAACAGCCGTAAATTATCAGAGGGCAGCTCTCTACCTGTGAATAATCCATATGACTATTCATCATCATCATCATCTTCTTCTTCTTCTTCTTCTTCTCCTTCTTCTTCCCACTTTCGCCTTTTTCCAGTCACATGTGGTCGATATTCTTGGCAAGTTTTCGCCGTTTTCCTCGGTCCAGTATTTCCGTTTGCCTCAGACAGTTTCCCTCAAGTCCTCGAGTATACACTACACAGTCTATCCATCTTCTTCTTCATTTCCCTCTTCCTGCGTCATCTTTCACTATCACATCGCAAACACAGGTTTTGTTCCTTCTCATGACCTGTGCATACCATTACAGTCTTCTTGCTTGAACCTTCTTCAACATCTGCTTCACTTACACGCTTCATCATATTATCTCATTTCTGCTCCTATTGGCTCTAGTGACGCCACAAATTCTTCTTAGCATTTTAATTTCAGCTACTTCCATGATCTATGTGCCTAAGTTTGTGCTCATATCTGTGCTCCCAGATACATGTGGCCTCTGCCTCTCACAAACTTTTTTGATGTCATAAGAAGTGTGGTCAAATGTATCGAGAATCACAAAAAGTATGGTCCAATGTACTGAGAATCACAAGATGTGTGATCAAATGTATCAAGAATAGATAGTGTAGTTATAGGGTCTTTCTCGGAACT
Source organism: Schistocerca gregaria (assembly GCF_023897955.1). Classification (NCBI taxonomy): domain Eukaryota; kingdom Metazoa; phylum Arthropoda; class Insecta; order Orthoptera; family Acrididae; genus Schistocerca; species Schistocerca gregaria. The sequence goes on along the minus strand of NC_064920.1, from coordinate 299,313,863 downwards.
GTCTTTTTCCAGTGAACCAGATTGAAATGTAAATAATACTACGCTGGCGCATTGGTTATAGACATGATCTTTCTACATTCATTGGGCGAGGCCCTTAGGAACGATTTGCTGGAACTCAACACTCACTCACACATTATCGCAATATCTATAGCCTTAGAGAACTTCAAAAGCACCTCATCTTTCCTCATTACTTTAGTATCCCAGTTTCTTCCACATTGATTGTTCAGACGATTTTCTTAAACTTCAGGAGTTAACATGGACAAGTTAAATTTGAAACTATGTAACAACTTACCATTTCTGTCCTTGCATAAAGAGAACATTGTTTCAATATTGTTTCACGCTACACTGCACTGGACAACTTGTTTAAATTGTTTTGCGTACAAATTTTGGTCTCCACCTCCACTATCGTAATTGAGCTATCGCGTTTTTGCAGTGTGACTATGTGCTATGATCTATTTTTACGTGTCTGAATGCAATATGAGTGTACTAATACATTTTGTGACCGAATACGCGTCTTCTTTGTTCACTGACTTCTTTCTAGGTGACGTAATTTAGCTGAATTGTTTGAAATATGTTGCTAACAAGTGTGCTCGGTTACTTATTATTTATATTTATTGTCTTCCATTTTGTGTGAAAATGTAATTCTGAATCTTTCTAAATTACTTCTCCCGTATTTTGGAAGGAAGATATTTAATGTTTTATTGTGTTCTGTTGTGACATATACCCCTTTAAAAGTAGCAAGTTTCTTTTATGGACTACCATCCGAAAACTAATTCGATCCAACTTCCCACATTAGTCTATCCCACGGAAACCTCTCTTCATCTTCTCATAAATGCTGCACCTTACATCCATTTGAGCTTGCGCTAACTGAATTCAAGCTTTGGTCTTTCTTTACAATTTTTTCCTCCCCTCATTTCCTTCGTCATCAAACTAAGCATTTCTTGATGTCTCAGGAAGCATCTACTCACTCCATCTTTTCTTTTAGTCAAATCGTGCTATCAGTTTATTTTGTCCCCAATTCGATTCAATACCTTCTCTTTCGTAATCCGCTTTATGCATTTTACCTTCAGCAAACCACTGTAGTAACACAACTGCAAAACTTACAGTCTCTTGAACTGTTTATCGTCTACGTTTCACTCCCATACAAGCGGACGCTCAACATATGTCCAGAAAATACTACCTAAGGTTTAAATTTAGATTCAATGAGTACGTATTTCTTTGTCTCTGAAATGCTCTTTTTGCTATTAACGGTCCACATGTTATATTCTCTCTACTTTGGCCAGCTTCAGCCATTTTTCTACGCACAAAAATACGTATCTATTACTTTTTGGTGTCTCAGTTTCTAACCTAATTCACTCAGCGCCGCCTTCTTTGATTCTACATTTGTATCTACATCCATACTCCGGAAGCCACCTGACGTTGTGCGGCGGAGGGTACCTTGAGTACCACTATCGGTTCTTTGTCTCTGTGTGGGCTCTAATCTCTCTCATGGTCTCTTCGCGAGATATACGTAGAAGGGAGCAATATACTGCTTGACTCCTCGGTGAAGGTATGTTCTCAAAACTTCATCAAAAGCCCTTACCGATCTTCTGAGCGTCTCTCTTGCAGGGTATTCCACTGAAGTTTATCTATCACCTCCGTAACGCTTTTGCGATTACTAAATGATACTGTAACGAAGCCCGCTGCTTTCTGTAGGATCTTCTCTATGTCTTCTATTAACCCTATCTGGCACGGATCCCACACTGGTGAGCAGTATTCAAGCAGTGGGCGAACAAGTGTACTGTGACCTACTTCCTTTGTTTTTGGATTGCATTTCCTTAGGATTCTTCCAGTGAATCTCAGTCTGGCATCTGCTTTACCGACGATCAGTTTTATATGGTAATGCCATTTTAAATCACTCCTAATGCCTACTCCCAGATAATGTATGGAATTAACTGCTTCCAGTTGCTAACCTGCTATATTGTAGCTAAATAGTAAGACATCTTTCTTTCTGTGTATTCGCAGCACATTACACTTGTCTACATTGAGATTCACCTGCACCATACGTCAATTCGCTGCAGACCCTTCTGCATTTCAGTACAATTTTCCACTGTTACAACCTCTCGATATACCACAGCATCATCCGCAAAAAGTCTCAGTAAACTTCCGATGTTATCCACAAGGTCATTCGACAACATTTCATCAGCCCTGCGTTAGTTTTGTTAATGTTCAACGTGCAGTCTCTTTTCGAGACACTATCACTTTCGTTCAAGCGCTCTTCCAAGTCCTTTGCTTTCTGTGCAAAGGCACTGGCAAACCTGAAATGTATCATTCTCTCTACATGAGGCTTAATTAAATTTCCAGATCTTTCCACTGCTTGTTCATTGTACAGATAGAATGACTATCTGGGATAGGCTACAATCCTGTCTCACTTTTTTACCTCTCATGCCCTCCGATGCTCTTAACTGTAGTCTGGTTTCTGTGCAGGATGTAGAAAAGCTTTCAAACCCTGCATTTCATCGCTGCCACTTTCAGAATTCCAAAGAGTGTATTCCAGTCAATATCGTAAAAACCTTTCCCTAGATCTACAAGCGCTACACTATTGGCCATTAAAATTGCTGCACCACGAAGATGACATGCTACAAACGCGAAATTCTAGTGTAATATATTTGTCTAATGAATACCCGTCTATCATCTGCATTTCCTCTTGGTGGAGCAATTTTAATGGCCAGTAGTGTATAAACATAGATCTTGCCGTTCTTCAACGTACTGTATGTTCTAAGACAGGTTGTAGAGAGCTCACCAGTTATTTCATGCTTTTGTAATTAACTGTCGTCAATATTTTGCAACCCTGACTTATGAAACTGACAGGTCGGTACTGTTCACACGTGTGGACCTGTTACGTTAGCAGCGCCCGAACCTCGACCTTAATCAGTGAGATTCCACTGAATGTTGAGTTATAGACATACACTCATGTTCAGGAAAAAACACAACACCTTCAGCGACTAGAGATAGTCTGTTCAAGTCACACTGATCCATTACCTTTAGTTTACAGCGACACCGAGAGCCACAGGCACATTTAACCGTTAGGTGGTGATGCGCCACGATACCGATGTTGACGTTGAATCCGCGAGGCGACACGGATAAAATGTTAATCATTTCTGCACAACATACTGATGTACCTGTCCCGTGCTTATGAGCGACCTCCCTGTGGTCGTTCAAGGTGTTCTGTTTTCTTCTAAACATGAGTGTAGTGAGGTGCGGGGTCAACCTCAAAGCATGTTCCAGCCCTGCAGAATTCACTTTGCAGACACTCTGGAGGCTGCGTCGTCTCGCCGTAGGCGTGCCGCCCCCTCCCCCACCTCACCTCCCTAGCACCATCCGCTCCTCCGCAGACCCCGGACTTGCTCCGGCCGGCGGCGCTGCAGGAAATTGCCCTCTTCCCTCCCGTGTCTTCCTCGTCCACCCCCTCGCCGCCTGCTCCACTCCTTACAGTACTGGCGCATTCCGCGACAACAATTTGGTACCCGTTTGGAGCAAAATCTGCGCTAAGGGCAGGCGCCTCCGAGGCAACGGTGCTCCCATCCCGCGTGGAATGCAATTTCGGTGGATGAACAGTCGGAAAGGAACCGCAAGGATCCGGCACAATAAGCAGACCGCAGACCATGGGAAAAAGAGTACTGCTCTGTACTAGAAAGAACAGTACTCTCCGCACTGTCCGTTCAAAATAAGCCAGATGAAAACAGCTCCGAATTCACTCTACCTTTTCTAGTTACACTGTCGTGCGCTGTCGGCCGTTTTCGCGATTAGGCAAATTCACTTTATTTGTAACATTACGATCGGATGCCCTTTTGTGGTGCACCGAGTTTAATTTTTTTAATTAAATTCTTTTATGGTTTTTTCTGGATAAATCCAAGCACTGTTTGAAAATTAGCTTGTAAAATATTGCATGAGTACTGAGCCTCTCGCTTACGTTTGTGACTTAAATTACAGGACAATTCTTAGCCACATCTACTTTAATAATAATGAACTGACCCGCGCATCTAATTAGAATGATTGTGTGGTGTAAATATTGCCAACGGCCTTGCCGCGGTGGTAACACCGGTTCCCGTCAGATCACCGAAGTTAAGCGTTGTCGGGCTGCGCTAGCACTTGGATGGGTGACCATCCAGTCTGCCGACCGCTGTAGACAAGCGGAGCGCACTCAGCCCTTGTGAGGCAAACTGCAGTGCTATCTGATTGAGAAGTAGTGGCTCCGGTCTCGTAAACATGACCTAATCAACCAGCAACACAACTCCGAACCCACCTGCACATACCCAAAATATTTACAGCAATGTATCGTTTATGCGTTGATTTGTTTGCACTGAAGGTCCACAGAACATAACTGTGTGTTTATTGTAAGCTTCTCCCTATTGTGTAGGCCTTCGTCACTACAATTTAGTTTTCATAAATCCTGAGCACAACTGTTGTTGTTGTTGCCTTCAGTCCTGGGACTGGTTTGATGCAGCTCTCCATGCTACTCTGTCCTGAGCAAGCTTCTTCATCTCCCAGTACCTACTGCAATCTACATCCTTCTGATTCTGCTTAGTGTATTCATCTCTTGGTCTCCCTCTACGATGTTTACCCTCCATGCCGCCCTCCAATGCTAAATTTGTGATCCCTCGATGCCTTAGGACATGTCCTACCAACCGATCCCTTATTCTAGTCAAGTTGTGCCACAAACGTCTCTTCTCTCCAATCCTATTCAATACCTTCTCATTAGATACGTGATCTATCCACCTTATCTTCAGCATTCTTCTGTAGCACCACATTTCGAAAGCTTCTATTCTCATCCTGTCCAAATGATTTATCGTCCATGATTCACTTCCATACATGGCTACACTCCATACAAATACTTTCAGAAACGACTTCCTGACACTTAAATTTATACTTTATGTTAACAAATTTCTCTTCTTCAGAAACGCTTTCCTTGCCATTGCCAGTCTACATTTTATATCTTCTCTACTTCGACCATCATCAGTTATTTTACTTCCTAAATAGCAAAACTCCTTTACTACTTTAAGTGTCTCATTTCCTAATCTAATTCCCCCAGCATCACCCGATTTAATTTGACTACATTCCATTATCCTCGTTTTGCTTTTGTTGATGTTCATCTTATATCCTCCTTTCAAGACATTGTCCATTCCGTTCAACTGCTCTTCCAGGTCCTGTGCTGTCTCTGACAGAATTACAATGTCATCGGCGAACCTCAAAGTTTTTACTTCTTCTCCATGAATTTTAATACCTACTCCGAATTTTTCTTTTGTTTCCTTTACTGCTTGCTCAATATACAGATTGAATAACATCGGGGAGAGACTACAACCCTGTCTCACTCCTTTCCCAACCACTGCTTCCCTTTCATGCCCCTCGACTCTAATAACTGCCATCTGGTTTCTGTACAAATTGTAAATAGCCTTTCGCTCCCTGTATTTTACCCCTGCCACCTTCAGAATTTGAAAGAGAGTATTCCAGTCAACATTGTCAAAAGCTTTCTCCAAGTCTACAAATGCTAGAAACGTAGGTTTGCCTTTTCTTAATCTTTCTTCTAAGGTAAGTCGTAAGGTCAGTATTGCCTCACGTGTTCCAACATTTCTACGGAATCCAAACTGATCCTCCCCGAGGTCCGCATCTACCAGTTTTTCCATTCGTCTGTCATTTCACAACTAGTGAAATTTATTATCGTCAGCCTTTGGTTGTGATTAATCTATACTTAGTAAATATTTATGCCTCTTTTTCTATCACAATGGATCATCTTCCTTTAGACTTACACTGTCGTCAGGTTTGCATCATCCTGCGTTAAATACAGGGTGTTTCACAACTCCTTTTACGGACTCCTAGGGCCGCAGAGCGGACTTTGTAGATAACGGTTTGATGAGGAAACCTGTGAGGATGTGTGAACACAATAAGTCACAAATACAGCCATGAAGAAAGATTACAGACAAAAAGAACTCTAAATAGTGACCTCTCCGAACCGACGTAGTGAACATAATGACGAGGTTTCGCATTCGCCCGGTTATTGGCAATTGATTTCGCCGGGACCTACAGGCAAACTGAAAGGTAACACTACAGAACGTTAGCAGTTTTAATGCTGCTACTCGAAGTGTATCAGATATTACGAAGGGGCTTCAGAAATCAAGTTACATGTGTCGTCCCTCGGTTGCGCAACAATACTGGCCCAGTGTCAGAATATATTATATATTGTAGGATCCTTACAAACACAGATCTGCTGCGGTACAGAGAACAAGCGCACCACGGTGTGCGAATAAAATGTCGTGGCAGGTGGAAACATACTCCGATGTTGAAGTACGGGTGACAGTATGATTGCTGTGGGCGAAACTTCTAAATTTCACACAGACTCACCGTGAAATTCTAGCTGTGTCGCGTCAAGCCGCAGTAAAACGATACGAACAATGTTATCAAGGCTGCCGAAACGTTGGGACTGCTGCACGGGAAGGAACGCCATCGACATGGACCACACACGATAAGGCCCAGGATATCGAGGAACAGATTGTCAGCCACCGCCGTTTCTCCACTATAAGAACGTCGGTACAGCGCTACTCGAATGGTTCCGTGTCGTCGACGACTTGAACGAACGGTAGAACTCTCCATCCGTTGCGTAGGCCTGCAGAACTTCGTCTCTACGTTGAAAGAGTCTGTCAAGTAGCTCTACAGTAGCATTAAATAAAAGTCACTCAGCCGTTAATAATAAATGGTAACGTAATATTTAAAATCCTCTCGCACTTTCATTTCTACTAAACATTCGGTATCATGTATCTCTACGCGTCATCTTTACATTCACGTTACCCAGAGCACAGCAGTAACAACGAAAACGTATTATCTTCTTTCTGCCCTAACTTTATTATCGTTGAACCCAACCAAAGCGCCTTGTGTCGACAAACTTCATACGCAGAACCCATGTATTTGCCTTTTCACATTCACTATATATTCCTGAAGAATGTATTAAGAAAATTACGAAGTTAATTCTGACGATATTGGAACTAAAAAATAGTGACACATAAAGCAGGAAATAATTTAGTTAACTACTTACCGGAGAATAACTTCACAACAAAATGTAATTTCTATTGCATTTAGAATATTAGGCGAATTGTTAAAATTTTAAGGACACTGACTCCACACCAGTAATATAATTGTTTCTACTTACAAATAAAACTGCTAATTAATGGATAACACCGAACACCGGCTGTAGGCAGGGTCGTTGCTGATCCACACTACCTTAGTCTGAAGTTGATGCACGTTTTCTTACCTGTAAATGAAACAAACAATAAATATATAGGATGGTTAAGAGCAGGCAAGGCATCGAACAGGAGCACTGCTGTAAAACGAAAATAGATGATTATTAACCTTTTCACATATTGACAATACTTTGTAGCTTACACGATGATTCAAAGTTCCTATTCCAATCTCCTGCCGTTTTAGAGGGTAATTAGTAGATACTGATAAGGAGGCAATGTCCGAAATGTATTGTTAGGATATAAAATAAGTTAGAAGATCGGACCATTTTCAAATATTCCTCTTCACGGTCACAAACACAAACTAAGAAGAGGGCACCCTCATCAGTTGCTGTTGGTTGAAATCACATACCACTTTAGTCCAAATACACCAAAGGCTGTCCGCTGATGTAGCTAAGTGGTCAGAGCAGACGGCTGCAACGTGGACGACCCGGGGCGTTCCACTCCCGATGCTGCCGAGGATGCACTCCGACTCGTGAAGCCTATTGAAGAGCTACTTAATAAGGAGCAGCGCGGCTCCAAGGTCTGTAAAGTCCGGGAAACGGCTGGCACAGCAGTGTGCTGACCACACGCTCCTTAACAGCGTATCTGCATTACGCCGTACGGCAGAGAGACGACATGGTGGTCGGTCGACATGCCTTGGACCTTAAAAAATCTGGACGAGGAGAACTTACGTACAACAAAGGCTGCGAGAAACTGGTAGGTTTTGCAACTTGGAAGGTTGACTGTGGTGCTCCACGGACGCTCCGTATTCACGACTTTGAAGAGGTTCTCCTTCGCCACGTAGAAGAGAACCCAACGAAGAGAACTATAAACACTGCCCACGCCATGGGGTTCCTATAGACATTCAGTTCGAGCTCATTGTCTCCAATGAGAGCGTACCATGAAGCTGTATATTGAAAAGTGATGTGGTCTTCAAACTTATTTTACATTCGAACGGTACATTTCTGGAAATACGTTCCTGGGCTCCATATCAATTTATTAAATCCTTCTGACAACCCCCAAAAGACTGTAATGGGAATTGTGACACATTCTATATAACAAGCTGTGCTTTCCTAGTACCGAAAAACAATAACGTACGTTGTGTTAGCAATTACAGTCTGTCTCATGTATGTACTCAAAAGTGTTTCTCGTACAGTGCTTACTATTTGTATTTTAACTTATTTCTTTTTCTGCTTAAACTAGGCTGTTGGTGACATCTTTAGTCTTGAAGGTTTCTCTTCTCACTCACGAACGGCTTTTGTGACAGGTAGTCAGTTGTTGACTGTTTTAACTGTTGGCGGTCTAATAATCCAGGAAATTCGGCTCGTAATAGGCATATATCAGTGGATTTGCTAGCCTTTCATCCTTAACTATGAAACTTTTTTGCGAACAAGCTACACAAGAATCCATTTACATTTTAGACTGGCATACACAACAAGTGTGTAATTTCGGCGTTCATTGAAACTATATTTTCTAGTTCCAGCTGAGCTTATTACATCATATTTGTGCACTGTTATCATTTTTGTGTAGTGTGTTTTAGCACTAACTGATCCATATCGCATGTGTTTTCAGAGCAAACATCACGACGAGTAGTTGCTCAAAATACACTCGTGGAAATGGAAAAAAGAACACATTGACACCGGTGTGTCAGACCCACCATACTTGCTCCGGACACTGCGAGAGGGCTGTCCTGGAAATGTAAAAAAGAACACATTCACACCGGTGTGTCAGACCCACCATACTTGCTCCGGACACTGCGAGAGGGCTGTACAAGCAATGATCACACGCACGGCACAGCGGACACACCAGGAACCGCGGTGTTGGCCGTCGAATGGCGCTACCTGCGCAGCATTTGTGCACCGCCGCGGTCAGTGTCAGCCAGTTTGCCTTGGCATACGGAGCTCCATCGCAGTCTTTAACACTGGTAGCATGCCGCGACAGCGTGGACGTGAACCGTACGTGCAGTTGACGGACTTTGAGCGAGGGCGTATAGTGGGCATGCGGGAGGCCGGGTGGACGTACCGCCGAATTGCTCAACACGTGGGGCGTGAGGTCTCCACAGTACATCGATGTTGTCGCCAGTGGTCGGCGGAAGGTGCACGTGCCCGTCGACCTGGGACCGGACTGCAGCGACGCACGGATGGACGCCAAGACCGTAGGATCCTACGCAGTGCCGTAGGGGACCGCACCGCCACTTCCCAGCAAATTAGGGACACTGTTGCTCCTGGGGTATCGGCGAGGACCATTCGCAACCGTCTCCATGATGCTGGGCTACGGTCCCGCACACCGTTAGGCCGTCTTCCGCTCACGCCCCAACATCGTGCAGCCCGCCTCCAGTGGTGTCGCGACAGGCGTGAATGGAGGGACGAATGGAGACGTGTCGTCTTCAGCGATGAGAGTCGCTTCTGCCTTGGTGCCAATGATGGTCGTATGCGTGTTTGGCGCCGTGCAGGTGAGCGCCACAATCAGGACTGCATACGACCGAGGCACACAGGGCCAACACCCGGCATCACGGTGTGGGGAGCGATCTCCTACACTGGCCGTACACCTCTGGTGATCGTCGAGGGGACACTGAATAGTGCACGGTACATCCAAACCGTCATCGAACCCACCGTTCTACCATTCCTAGACCGGCAAGGGAACTTGCTGTTCCAACAGGACAATGCACGTCCGCATGTATCCCGTGCCACCCAACGTGCTCTAGAAGGTGTAAGTCAACTACCCTGGCCAGCAAGATCTCCGGATCTGTCCCCCATTGAGCATGTTTGGGACTGGATGAAGCGTCGTCTCACACGGTCTGCACGTCCAGCACGAACGTTGGTCCAACTGAGGCGCCAGGTGGAAATGGCATGGCAAGCCGTTCCACAGGACTACATCCAGCATCTCTACGATCGTCTCCATGGGAGAACAGCAGCCTGTATTGCTGCGAAAGGTGGATATACACTGTACTAGTGCCGACATTGTGCATGCTCTGTTGCCTGTGTCTATGTGCCTGTGGTTCTGTCAATGTGATCATGTGATGTATCTGACCCCAGGAATGTGTCAATAAAGTTTCCCCTTTCTGGGACAATGAATTCACGGTGTTCTTATTTCAATTTCCAGGAGTGTATTATGCTGAACGTAGAATGTATAAAGTAATGTAATACCACGTGAATAAGTGCTCACATCGTCACCTGCATCTGCAAATACAGAGTGTTAAGTGCATATTTCTATTCATGACTGAGGGCAGTGTACCTAACAACAGTGCATCAGTATTTACTTCATCTGCCGACCGAGCGAAGTGGTGCAGTGGCTAGCACACTGGACTCCCATTCCGGAGGACGACGGTTCAGTCCCGCGTCCGACCATACTGATTTAGGTTTTCCGTGATTTCCCTAAATTGCTCCAGGCAAATGCCGAAATGGTTCCTTTGAAAGACCACGGTCGACTTCCTTCCCTAATCCGATGAGACCGATAACCGCGCTGTCTGGTCTCCTCCCCCAAACAACCCAACCCAACTTCATCTACTGACTAATAATTATGGCTATTACGAGTAGTGTGTTTTTGGGTTTGTTAGTAACTCAAAGCACACGTGGCACAAACAAGCCATCAATGTTGCGCTGCACGTGATGTATTGTACTGTGGATGCATGAACGCAAAACGAATAGTCTATACTTTCATGCATAGTCCACTTTGCGGCACAGTTACGATCATGCAGTAAATTGCACGTACTAATTACTCGTATGTGATGTGTTTGTATTAAGATGTACAGGAAAAATAAGTAACATACTGAAGTAGTACATCGATCCCTTACACACACACACACACACTTGCCCGAGGGAGTACTGGGACCTCTGAAGGGAGGGCCGCACAATCCGTGACATAGCGCCTTCAACCGCATGGCTACTCCGAGCGGCCAGTGACCACAATATCTCTAAGTAAACCCCTAACAGCCTGCACAGTCTGCAAAGCACTTTACAACGCATGGCGGAGGGTACATCTGAAAAATACCACTGATTTTCTATCCTACTCCATTCTCATATTTGGTGAGAACAAAACGACTTACACGCCCCTGGAGATTTCCTAATCTCTCTTACGTAATTTTCATGATTTCTAAGCTGGCACCACAATGGTTGCACAGTCTTCTTGGAGTACAGGTTCTCTGAATTTATCCAACGGGGTTTCGGGAAAACTACGTCGTCTTCCTTACAGAGATTCCCATTTAAGTTCTCTAAGTATTTTTGTTATACTTCCGTAGGGGTTGTACGGCCTACGACGATCCCAGCAGAGCGACCTTGAGTTCTTTCGGTGGCTGCTGCCATGTGAGGTGTCTCGTCCCGATACTAGCCATGATGCTGTTCTCCGCCGACGACGCACTCCCTCACTTTATGTAATATGGATATCTGAATGCCTTTCTGTCTGCAATATCCCACAGAATGCGCCGATGTATTCTGGGTATGGTAAGACATCGTATTCTTTATTCAGGCGTGCTATAAATTAATTTATTTTCTTCAAACGGCTTCTCTCATTGGTATAAACGACAGTGTTATTCGGCGGGACCGTGACTCACACGAAAATTTCTTAGTAATTAGTTTGTCTTTCTTAATAGGAAATGAATTCCAATTTCTGATTATTGGTAGCAGGAGAGTTTAGTTCCCCTAGCTGAGCAGGGCCTGTTTCTTAAAATTCGAATAATAACTTTAAATCAGCCTTCGATGATTAGCAATGCTTAAAACTGAAGTCTTTCCTTCAATCATATATTTCAGTCATAGGTTTCTAATTATTATTCCGTAATAACTGAAACTGAAGTAATTTCTGTCTTGTTCGTTGGTACAAAATCTCGCGTTACTCGACAGAAGTAGTTATCACGCATTTAAAACAACACTCAATGTATTTACGATACATTGGAGTAACATACAGTGATCGTTACAAGCTCACAACATTTTGCGAACTGATACATTTACATTGATTCATTTAATACATCAGCTTCTTAATACTGCACAGATAAGACGCATATAGTGATGTGA